>NW_006987856.1:49698-63335 GCF_000164805.1 Carlito syrichta
GCGGTGGCCGGGAGCGGCCACTGCACTCCAGTCTGGGTGACAGAGTGAGACTCCAACACACACACACACACAAAAGATATACAAATATTCCTTATGCAGGTGCCCTTATTGGTGAGTGTGCCCGTCCCCCACCCCAGCAGATTCCCACCACTGCCAATCCTGCCCCGCCCTGATAGTTTCCCACTACTGCCAATCTTTTTCTCATAGTATTGCGATAATTGCTCAAGGTCCACTTATGAGTGAGAAAATGCCATAGACCAATGGAACAGGATGGAGATTCCAGGAGCAAACCCTCAATTTCTCAACCAACTCATCTTTGGCAAAGCCTCCACCAGCAACCACTGGGAGGAGAAGAACCTATTCTGTAAATGGTGCCAGGAAAACTGGCTGACCACATGCAGAAGATTAAAACAAGACCTCTATCTATCTCCATATACAAAAATCAACTCTAAATGGATCAAAGACCTAAATGTAAAACCTCAAACTTTAAGAACCTTAGGAAATGCAGGAAGCATCCTTATGGAAATTGGAACTGGCAACCAATTCCTGATCAAAACCCCAAGTGCCCATGCCATAAGAGATAAGATAGACAAGTGGGACCTCATCAAACTGACAAGCTTCTGAAAAGTCAAAGAAACCATCGAGAAAGCGAGGAGACAGCCCACAGGCTGGAAAAAAAAAAAAAACGTTTGTCTACTGTATATCTGACAAAGGCCTAACATCTAGGATCTACAAGGAACTCAAACGTGCTGAAAAGAAAAAAAAACAACAGCCCCAATACAAAGTGTGCAAAAGCTATGGATAGACGCTTCTCAAAAGAAGACATATGAGCAGCCAACTGATACATGAAAAATGCTCAGCCCCACTAGTCATCAAGGAAATGCAAATTAAAGCCACACTGAGATACCACCTAGCTCCAGTCAGGCTGGCCATCATTAATAACTCAAAAAACAGCAGATGCTGGAGAGGATGCGGGGAAAAGGGAACACTTGTACACTGTTGGTGGGAATGTAAACTAATACAACCTCTGTGGAAAACAGTTTGGCAAATCCTAAAAGATCTAAAAACCAACCTACCATACGACCCCGCAATCCCCCTACTGGGAATATACCTGGAGGAACTCAGATCAGTCTATGAAAAAGATACCTGCACATGTATATTTATTTTTTTATCAATATTTTTTATTTTGATATTGTGGGATACAGTTAAGGGGTAGGTATACAAATATGCTTCATTCAGGCCCCCTCACATGTATATTTTTTGCGGCATTGTTCACAATACCAAAAACATGGAACCAACTGTACTGCCCATTGAAAAAGGACTGGATTTTAAAAATGTGGTACATATACACAATGGAATATTATGCAGCCATAAGAAAGACAACATTATGAACTTTATAGCAACTTGAAAGGACTTACAGTCTATAATACTGAGTGATCTATCACAGAAACAAATATACTCTTAAATATTAAAAATTTCTAACAATATCCTAAAAGCGAATGCCATAGAAGCTAAGATAGACAAGGGGACCTCATCAAACTGAAAAGTTTTTGCACAGCAAAAGAAATCATTTCGAGAATAAAAGAGACAACCCACAAAATTGGGAAAAAATGTTTGCAAATTATGCATCTGACAAAGGCCTAATACCCAGGATCTACAAGGAACTCAAAATGAAACAAAAACAAAACAAATAACCACATACAAAAGTGGGCAAAGGACATGGACTGACACTTATCAAAAGATGACATATAAGCAGCTAAGAGATATATGAATAAATGCTCAGCCTCAGAGAATCATCAGAGAAATGCAAATCAAAACTGCTATGAGATACCACCTAACTATGACTTATTCATTTGACCTAAATTAAATATAAATTGGGAGAAACTGGAGGATTTCTCAGAACCAGGAGATAAAAGAGGAGAGATAATTGAGACTAAAACCCATATATTTTTTTTTAATTATAAAGATGTGGGGTACAATTCAGGGTTAGTTATACAAACATTGATTACGCAGGTTCCCTTGTCGATGAGGTATGCCCCTCCCTCCCCTAGCAGTTTCCCTCAGTTGCCAGTCCCAACCCCCTTCCCCTGACAGTTTTCTGCTGCTGCCAATTGCTTTCTTATAGCATTATAATTGTTCAAGGTCACCTTATGGGTGAGAACACATGGAACTCAGTTCTTCATTTCTGTGATAAATCACTGAGTATGATCAACTCCAAATCCATCCAATTTGCTGCAAAGTCCATATATTTGTCCTTCTTTATGGCTGCATAATATTCCATTGTGTATATGTACCACATTTTTAAAAAATCCAGTCTAGCTTCGATGGGCAACATGGTTGATTCCATGTTTCTGCTATTGTGAATAGAGCTGCAACAAACATACGTGTGCATAAAACCCATACTTCTTTTAACCCCTCCTAGCTAAAATTTTCACCTAGACTTCATCGAGAATTGGTGTCCATCCTATATAACTACCACACAGTGCTGCCTCCCCAGATTAAACTATCATTAATAAGTCAAAAAACAACAGGTGCTTGTGCAGGTGCGAAGAAAAGGGAATGCTTCTACACTGTGGGTGGGAATGCAAGCCAGTTCAACCTCTATGGAAAGCAGTGCAGCAATTCCTGTAATAACTAGAAATTGATCTTCCACATAATCCAGCAATCCCTCTCCTGGGAATATACACAGAGAAACATAAATCACTCTGCCAAAAAGACACCTGCACACACATGTTTATTACTGCACTATTCACAAAAGCAAAAATACAGAACCAATCCTGCTGCCCATCAAAAGTGGACTGGATAAAGAAAATGTGGCACGTATACATGATGGAGTATGATGCAGCCATAAAGAAGAACAAAATCTTGGACCTGGCGACAACTTGGATGGAGTGGGAGATTAGCATACTAAGTGAACTATCACAGAAACCAATAACTGAATATTGCATGTCCTCACTCAGAAGTAGGCCCTGAACACTAGTCACATTAGCACAAGGGTGGGCTGGGCTGTCTCTGGGCACTGCTAGGGGAGAGACAGAGGGAGGGGAGGGGCATATGTGACAACACAAAGCATGCCTGGTCTACTACTGGGTATTGAGAGGCAGTTAGAAGTCCAGACTTCCTCACCTGCATGCAGCTTACTTATGTAGTCAATCCTCACTTGTACCCCACAACTCTATAATAAATCAATCTTAAAAATTTCTAGCAATATACATTTTTGTTTCCTTAAAAAATATTTGTTATTCAACAAAGATTATAGGTCAGACATAAAGATCCTCTTGCTTGAATTTCTATTATCCATTAGTAAGAGGAGGATAGTGTTTGTAAGCGAGGGAGATTTTCTGACTTCATAAAATCATATCATCTAGATGTTGGAAGTGGCCTGTTCTGCCCAGTGCATAAATATGAACCTGGACTGTATGGTAGGATTATCAATTGACTGATGTTGATGGCTCTGCACCAGTATATATAGACTACACATACCATTATGAAAACTTTTGATTTTTAAAAGTGGAACGAGGAGCCATTGCAGGGTTTTGAGCAGACGAATGATGAGGTCTACTGTGATTTTTTTAAATGATTAGACTGGCTGTTGGTTTGAGGCTAGGCCCCAGAGAAGTAAGGATTGGAGAGAGCTCACTACGAGGCTGTTGCAGTGATCAAGTTGGTGACAGGAGCCTGCATCCATTGAGGGCATTGGTGGTAATAAGAATCTGTTAGATTCTGCATACATTTAAAGGTAGAGCCAACAGGATTTCCTGATGGGTTGGATATAAGATGGAAGAGTCAGTGTTGACTCCAAGGTTTTGGCACAGGCTATTAGAAGGATAAAGTTGCCATCAACGGCTGCAGTAACTAGTATTTGACACCAATTCTTGACAAGATCCAGGTGAAAAGCTTAGCTAGGAGGGGCTAGAAGAAGTATTGGTTCTATCTTGATTGTCTCTCCTCTTTTATCTCCTGGTTCTGAGGAATCCTCCAGTTTCTCCCAATTTGTATTTAATTGAGTTCAAATGAATTACTTTTTAATATCAGTAATAGTAGATTTACAGAAAAAAGTTTATCACTCTCTTTAACTTCTGAAAGTACAAATTTTAAGTACAGAATCTTCCTAAACTGTCTTTTTTTAGATTAAAAATGTAGTTTATTTAAAAGTAAATTAGAGAGAGAGAGAGAGAGAGACGATTCACCTCCCCAAGGTGGGGGGGTTAAACTGTCTTAATAAAGCTATGGTGATTTATGTGTTCTGATTAATATTCATACATCTCTATAATACTAGAATTTAAGGAAATGCAATTCCCCATCATCTGCCCTGCAAACAAATATCTGCTGCAGAACTCTGGAAATTTGAAGAGTGCCTGTTTTGATTACTGCATAAGTTAGTATTGCCCTAGTAAGTACCATCCCTTGATCCACATCGCATTAGTGTTTTTACCATTTAGGTATCTCTTGCCCACTTATGTATGCATAACATCAAACCAATCAAGCCATTGTGAGAAATCTTGCTATGATGCATCGTTATTTACTTATACTACCTATACAGAGGAAATTTCCTTTTTCTTATCCATTGAATCAAGAAGGAAGAAAAGAGAAGACATTTGTTTATTTCTCCTTTAAAAAATGTTTTCCATATGACCATGGATATAAGACAAATAAGTTCATTTTTATTTTTCCTAGAACATTATTGTACTTTCTCCCTGATACCCCAATGGCATGAGAACATTTTGTGATCCTATTTTCTCAGTTCAGTCAAAGAAATCAATAAAAACCAAACTGAATGGCTGTAAAATGTTCTGGAACAACTGTTAAATAGAATCCAGGGACCAAGAGAAGAGACTGAGGATGCTTTATATTGCAAACCTCTGAAACAGGATATGAATAAAAATCTTTTTCAAGGACTAGTATAAAGCTGTTCCCTTTAGCAAATTATTTATTTTAGTCCTCTGGTGATTTTTTCTTCCTTTTCTTCTTTTGTTGATTAGTATTCACACTAATCACAATGAAGGAAACAACCTTTAATAAAGTGATAATTTTACTTTAGTGCCTCATACAAGGATCTTTAATGGATGAATACAATGTAACAAATGATGTCTTTGGTCTGAATGGAACCTGAATACCATTTCTACAACTTTCTAGGGAAAAGATGAAATCAGCTTAATGTGTCTATCAAGAAAAATGGCAAAACATATTTGCTCTTCTTACTCTTTCTTCTCTTTCCCTGTTCCTCTCCTTATCTCCACACACACATGTGCAGCATATACACAATGACTGTTCCTGCATTTAGAGCAAAGTGGTCTTTCAAAACGTGACACAGTACTCTCAGGTATGACATAACAGGGAACATATTAAGAGAAAGGAAGTGAGAACTGGTCACTTGCAATCGAAGATTGCAAGCTGAGTATAAGTAATTAAAGGAGTATTATAAAAACCTTTCTTTCTTACCTCTCACAACTCCAGGTAGGATACTATTTAAGACGATTTATTTTCCAGCACAATATAAGTAGGGTGATCATATGCCCCGGTTATGGTACATGACTTGTTCTTGTATAACTATTAACATTGTGAGAACATCCCTGTTTGTGTAATGAATTATATAATCGCCCTAGCCATAAGAGATTCTGATTTCCAAAGAAATTGCACTTTGACCCAGTGAGTGGGCTAAATGTCACTTTAGAGTTGTTCAGAGATGCACATATGTGGAACTGATAGTCACGCACGGAAACACATTAGACTAGTTCAACAATCCAGGTGGTCAAACTTCTGTAGTCTCATTAGTCCTGTGCTGTGGAAAGTGGAAAGCCACCTTTCCAGTATAGTTTTTTGATTTGTTTGTTTATTTTTACTTATCTTCCTAAAACAAAGCAGGAAGTGTAGCCACAAGTAAATGCCTGTTTTGGGGGGGTGGATATTGGCAATTTAATCATTATTTAAATGTATAGGTATCACATTTCAGACATTGGAAAGCTTTGGGTATTTAGGAGTTTCTGTTGAAAGAGAACTATGGAATTGTGTGTGCGTGTGCGTGTGCGTGTGTGTGTATGTGTGTGTGTGTGCGTGTGTGTATGTGAGTGTGTATTTCTTCTACTTGAGATAAAAGGAGTTTGTAAACTATGAAAATGAGCTTGCAGAGTCATCTATGACAGAGAAATGGTGATCAAACTTCCCTTCCCTCTGTTAACAGATATGTAACTAGACAAAATATTTGAAACAACCTTTGTTAGGCATTGGGAAACAGCATAGGCTTGTGAGTGTTGAGAGAAGAAAAATAAATAAGGTGAGTACCACATTCACCCTAGTTTTCTGTCTTGGGACACTTTTCACAGGTATAACACATGATAAATTGGCCCAGACAGAAAATGGCTGTCTTGCTGTAAAATCAAAATAGAATTCAAAATGTGGGAATGTTGAAACTTGCAGGTTAGAGTATTAAAATGAAGGATGCTGGACAGAGAAGGAATTTCAGGCATCTGAATGTGGAATTCTTCAAGTCTTTGACTTTCTATGCATGTGTAGGTGAGACTCTGCCACTCTAGTAGATAATAGTTACTGAAGACTACTGGCTGAATGTACGCTCTGGAAGTAGTATAAGGCTGGGAAATGTTGGAATTATTAACATTCAGAGTGGAGAGACCTCATTACATATCAGACATTCAGTTAAGATGCCAGCAGGGGCATGCCTCAGAAGTGAGCTACATTAGCACTAGGGTAAGAATGATTTTAGCCCTATCCTAACAATGCTGTTGGTAGGATAAAACCAATATACTTATCAAAGATCTTGGCGGAATAAAACTGATCTACATATCAGATAACTGCCTTGCAGAAAAAAAAATCAATCATCTTTAAAACAACAACAATGACAAGATTCAGACTCTCAGTGATATAGCACTCACAATGCCAAGCAAACGATAAACATTAGACAAGTTAAAAAGAAGAAAAGGTGATTATAACCAGGAGTAAAAATAGTCAACAAAACAGACCCAGAGATGACACAAGTCATTGAATTATTAGTCAAAGTCTTGAATAAACTACCGTAATGATGTTAGGTGATTTAAAAGAAAAGAAGAGCTAAATTAGTCAACAAGTAGAAAATATCAGCAGGCAAAATAAAAATGATAAATATAACCAAATGAAAATACTAGTTCTAAGAAATACATGATCTAAAAAAAAGTTCACTGGATGGGATTGATAGCAGATTGGAGACTATGAGGAAAAGATCATTGGATTTGATTGCAGGATCCTGGAAATGATCTAAGTTGAAACACAATGAGAAAAACTGACATAAAAAATGAACTTAAGCCGGGCTCAGTGGCTCAGCCTGTCATCCCGCGCCTTTGGGAGGTTGAGGTGAGTGGATTGCCGGAGCCCGCGGGTTCGAGACCCGCCTGGGCAGCGAGACCTCAACTCTACAATAAATCAAAAAATCAGCCGGGCGTGGTAGCGCATGCCTGTAATTCCGGCTACTCGGAAGGCTGAGGTGGAAGGATCTCCGGAGCCCAGCGGGTCGAGGCTGCGGTGGCCGGGAGCGGCCACTGCACTCCAGTCTGGGTGACAGAGTGAGACTCCAACTCAAAAAAAAAAAAAAAAAAAAAATGAACTTAACCTCAACTCCTTATGGGACAATATCCATTAATATAACAACGTGCGGTTAGATGATCAGAAAAAGAGGACAGAGAGACTGGGAAAAGAAAATAGTTGAAGAAATGATGACCAAAAGTTTTTCAAACATGATTAGAAAAAAAATCAACCAAGCGATCTAATAATATCTGCAAACCCCAAGTAAGATAAACATAAATAAAATAACAAGCAAGCACACAATAGCCAGTTTCTAAAAGCCAAAATTAAAAAAAAACCAACAACTTTATATAGAGGAGAAAAGTTACGTTATATAAGGAAAAACAGTTTTGAAAATTATTACTGGTTTTCCTGAAAAACAATGTAAACCAGAAAAGAATAAAATGATGTCTTTAAAGGACTAAAACTAAAAAAAAGTCAACCTTGTTTACAAAAATTGTTTATAAAAATATCCTTCAGTAATTCATCTGAAATACTGATGATTAAAAACAAACAAAAGCTAAGATAATTTATCACCAGCAGGCATTTAACTACAAATATTAATGATAGTTCTTCAGTCCTGAAAAATATATGAATGGCCTATATAGATATAAAAAAGTCATTAGTCATCAAAAAAGTACAGAGTAAAACCACAATGAGATACCACTGTATCTTCTAGATTGGCTAAAATTAAAAAGATTGATCATAGCAGGATTTGCTGAGAATATAACTACAGCTCTCACACCCTGTGGGTGGAAGGATAAAATATTGCAACCTTTAAAGAAAAATAAGTTTTGCAGTGTTTAAACATTTTTTATTACAAAATCAAACATACACTTCCTCTATGTCCTTTTCATAATTGACCCAAGAGAAATGAAAGCAGTTGGCCTCCAAAAGACTTGTCCAAGTATATTTATAGCAGTTTTAGTCTTAGTAGTCTGCAATGGAAAATAATCCATATATCTATCAACAAGATAATGGAGAAGTAATTGTGGTATATTCAGACAATGTGATACTACCCAGCAGTATAAAAAGAAACAAAGTACTGATATTCCCAATAACATGGATAAATCTCAAAAATATGCAGGGCAAAAGAAGCCAGATACAAAAAAACGGTACATACTTTATGACTGAACTTTTACAAAGTTTTAGTATAGGAAAAACTTGGGAGGGAGACAGAAATCAGATATTTGAATCATAATCCCAAAAGACGTGATGCTGAATGCCATAATCCCAAATATTGAAATCTGGGAAGACCAAAATCCCTAAGGTCTAAAATCTTAAAATCACAATCACAGGATAGTTGCAACGTGTTAAACAGAGCTGTTACCTTGTTATAGTCTTTATTTCTATGTGGCTAAAACAACAGAGAAGTATGGCACAAAAGATGGAAAAACTTAATAGGAAATGCTCATGTCGGGGCATAGCAAATCACAGAAGAATTTCAAAAAGTGCAGTATTAGGTAGAAAATGAATGTGAACATATTTTTAAGGAGAGCCATGCCCTAAAAGACAAAAAAAAAAAAAAAAAAAAAAAAAAAAAAGCAGCTATTCATTGTCAAACAGGGCTTCAAAATATAAGTTAATGAGCTAATGGTCTGCTAGGTCTCTTACAGACTATCTCTGTGCAATTGCCCAAATCTAGCTCTGTAATATACTTTTTCCTATGTCAAAACTTTTGTTTATTTCTTTTCTTTTAGTTCCCCCCTCAACTATGTTAAATTCTCAGCATTATTTTTTCCGCTTCACTATGCTATGTATTTCATCATTGTGTCGTTTCCAATTCTGGAGGTATAAATTGTGTAGAAGTTTTTAGGAAGTTCTAAGGTACATCATGTATTTTTTTGCAATTTTAATTCCACAAAAGTGCATTATCACAACGGTGACTTTGTGGGAGCATTGTGCATGGATATGAATGTGCTAAAACTTTCCTCAATATATGAAAAGATGTCATTTTTGTACGTCTGCGTTTCTTGAGATCTTGGCTCTTTGAATGACTGCCTAAGTGGTGGTGACCCATGGTGGTTTTTGACTGATGTCGCCAAAAGACTTAGGTTGTTCGTCACGGTATTTCAGATAATTGCAAATATCAAATCAAATGCACACAGTTACCAACCATAGTGATGTGTGTTCATCCATTTCCCTTTCGACCTATTTTTTTTAAATGAATACAGGTTGTCTGCTCATAACTATTATTCCCCTGTGACTGATTATTCACCTGAGTGTTTATGCTCGAAAATAGTTGTATGTTATTATTGCTTATTTTATTGCTTAAAGTGGCCTATGAAGTGTTCTATCACCTTTTTATATATTTCACAAATAAAGCCTCATTTAAAGTCTGCATAAATATATTTTAAATAATTTTTAAAATTATTTTTTCCAGAATTATATTTTTGGAATTTTAATCTTTTGAGAATTTCAGCATTTGGGATTACGGCTTTCAGGATTATGTCTTTCGAGATTATGATCAGCTCTTGAAACCAGTGCTGTTGTCGTCTGTGTTGGAATTGGCAGACTGAGAAGGGGCATTAAGAAAGTTCTCAGGTGATGGAAGCATCCTATATCTTGATGAGGGCAGTGGTTGCACAGAATCATATACTTGCCGGAACTCCCCAAACTACCATTAAGAATAAAAAATAAATCAAGATGACTGTAATCCCAGCTGCTTGGGAGATTGAGGAGGGAGAATTGTTGAGGCCAGGAGTGCTCCTGGCCAGGTCCAGGTCTGCTCTGCCTGCACAAAGTCAATCATTGTGACACAGGTTTTGCAAAACAGGAAAGAGTTATTTGCAAGGCTGCTGAGTAAGGAGGCAGGAGAGCATCTCTCAGATTTGCCCTCCTGAAGATAAGGTAATACGTTAGGAAAGTGGGGTGGTCTAAGGTGTGAGGAAAGGTGATTGGCAGTGGGAAGAATAAGTAACATGTTCATTCTGCGAATCATAATTGGGGGCCATGGCGATTCATAGAACGTACGTACAGAAAATGATCGTGTTAGCATGATCTGAGGGTGGAGTTTTCGGCCCTCTGACATCAAAAGGCCACCTCTTGGGCACTTGTGCAGGTCCAGTGAGAGGTTGGAGGTCTCATTCAGTTAGAACCGTACAGAGTTGGCCCAAGATCCTGAAAAACAACGAAGTGACCATTACCGTGGTGACCTATGAATATTATCTATGAAGTAGCCAGGCGAAGTTAAATTTCAGCATTCAGCCAGCTCCCTGGCCTTCAGCTTTATGGAAGAAGGGGGAAAAAAAAAAAAAGCAAGCAACCAAAAAGCAAGTAGGGTAATTAGACCTGATCAAATTAACTCCTTGGTTTCAGGAGTTAAGGCTATAGTGTGCTATTGTGGTACCTGTGAATAGTCACTGCACTCCAGCTTGGGCAACAAGTGAGACCCCCGTCACTAAAAATAAATAAATAAATAAAGAAAGAAAGAAAGAAATAAAGAAATAAAATAATAAAGAAATAAATAAGAAATATGAATAGAAAAATTAATAGTCACAAAAGAAAAGTGTTCTGCCTCCCCAATGAATGTATTGGAAGAAAAGGGCACTTCCTTAATCTTAAGAAATGGGGAGAGAGAGAAAGAAAATGTTTTGCCATTCCAAGCAGAAGGTTATTGGTTCAACATGCAACACATAAACTATATGAGAAGTCTTGGTCTTTGGTTCCTCTAAATTTGAGGGAACGGTAACACTGAGTTGAGGAGTTTGGAATCAGTTGCAAGGTAACTCAGAGTTTATTTTCTCCCTGATTTATAGCTCATTTTTGTAAGCATTGTCCAGAACTAGTTTGGAAACCAAATGGTAGACTGAGCATTAACCTTAAACCCAGCATCATTTCCACAATCCTGAATTAACGTATTTGCGTAAATTCATGAACCCCTCTAGACTTTAGTTGTAGAGTAATATAAAGTCTATCAGATGATACTGGTCAAGACTATTGGTATGGAAAAATGAAAACATGGTGTAGAAAATGGTCGCTATTCTATGACTATGAAAGTATGCATTCTCTCTTTTTCACTTAATGAAATTGGGATCTTAAAGTAAGTGATTCGTAGCTTTCCACATATAAATGTCTGTCTGTTTTGTTGATAATTCTGGGCATGTTTAGTAAAGTAACTGTGTAACTTTGAAAACACTCTCTACTGCTAGTTCCTCCTCCAAATTTGTTTTTAGGATTTAATGTTTGCCTTCTTTACTGGAGAAGACACGCTTTTTAATAAGCAGTACTTTAATCAGCCTTGAAACTAAGAATGAAGGTGGGACTCTAGGAAGGCTTCATTTAACGATAACACTGAAAGCCTACCGTCGATGTGTTTCTATTTTTAACCTCTTACTAGTAAAAAAAAACCCCACCAAGAATCTCAGGATAAAAAAGGCATGTTAAATTAATATGTAATTAAACCAAACTCTAAACATGAAATTTTCTTAATTGCTCTTTCCATAAACCTCTGGGTTTTCTTTAGCTGTTATCTTGGCCTGACAGGCCCACAACCATTTTAAGCCCAGTAATAGCTTTTATTTTCATTTAAGATCCACCTCTGTTGAGGCCCCTTGGTTAAGATTTGTGTATTGATTTCTTCCTCTTCTATGCTTTGATAGCTGGACTGTTGACACCTTGAGGGCAGGGGCTGTTTTATTCATCATTGAAACTACAAGAGTAGTGTCTAGTACAGCATGCTAAGTGTTTGTTAGATGACTGAAAATATAATTCAGTAAATACATGAAGTAAATACCTTCATTTTTTTGAAATTCACTTAAGCTTTCAGAAAAAAAGTTGTTTTTTTAAAGAAAGTGTACCTTAAATATTTTGTAAAGAAATTTTTATAGTACAATATATTTAAGATTACCTACAGAAGCTCCTTGACTTACAATGGGGTTACATTCCAATAAATTCACTATAAGTGGAAAATATCTTGTCAAAAATACAGTTAATGCATCTAACCTACCGAACATCATAGCTTAGTCCAGCCTACCTTAAATGTGCTCGGAACACTTACATTAGCCTACAGCTGGGCAAAATCATATAACGCAAAGCCAATTTTATAACAAAGTGTTGAATAGCACATGTAATTTATCGAATATTATATGAAAAACAGAATGATTGTACAGGTACTTGAAGTACGGTTTCTAATGAATGAGCATTGCTTTTGCAACATTATAAAGTTGGAAAATTATAAGTTGAACCATCATGAATTGGGGAGCATCTGTATTAATGAACTTGTTTTATATCTAGAGTGAATAAATTGCCAAGTATGAATACTTCAGCTTACTTAGCATAAAAGGTGTCATCATCTTTTATTACCTGTAGTCATGGGACTCTGTCCCAGCTGAGTTGCCTCAGCTACTCAACAAAGGGCCATTTTTTAACCAATAATCTAAGGGCCTTACTATAAACACATAATATGTTTATCTGGCTTTTGTGAAGAGGATTATCATGTCTAATTGAGAATTATTACCTTGTATTTATTTAGTCTTAGGCTACATTTATGGTCAGCTGAATGACCAACGTCTGTTTGACTGCCTCAATTTTTTTTCTCAGTAGAGATGAGGTTCTTGGAAGAAAAAAATGCCAACATCGCATGTGATTCATAAATGGGTCTTCTGTAGTGTAGGTAGACATTTTCAACTCCACAGCCACATCCCAGGGCTTCCTGGTTAGGAAAAGGAAAGCACAAGGATGTATTTTGGGGCATTGGGGGAATGAAAGACTGTCTGAATATTGCCAGGTTATAATATCCGCTACATTATTTTGGCAATGCTCAATGTTCTTGCAATTACTTATATAACATGTGCTTTTCTGATGAGATCAAGAGTTACATATCGTGTGTATTTTGTCCCTACTGTATTCCCCACATCCTTGCACTTTGTAAGCAAGTAGTAAGTGATTGTCAAATGAATACATGAATGAATGAATCAGGATAAGCAATGCAAATCAAATGCTATTTACTTCATTAAACTCTCTCCTCATCCATTGCTCCCTGCTCTAGCACTAAAAGTAATCTCTCTATTTTAAAATTTAAAAATCCTAGCCGGGCTCGGTGGCTCAGCCAGTAATCCCGCGCCTTTGGGAGGCTGAGGTGAGTG
>NW_006987856.1:63506-81055 GCF_000164805.1 Carlito syrichta
TAAATCAAAAAATCAGCCGGGCGTGGTAGCGCATGTCTGTAATTCTGGCTACTTGGAAGAGTGAGGCAGAAGGATCACCGGAACCCAGCAGGTCGAGGCTGCGGTGGCCGGGAGCAGCCACTGCACTCCAGTCTGGGCGACAGAGTGAGACTCCAACTCAAAAAAAAAAAAAATTTAAAAATCCTAAGCATGTAGCATTTTATCTAGACAATTCCTACATCATTTACTTTCCGCTTATATTGCAGTTACTTAAGTTCATATCTAAGCATACTACTAGATTGTCAACTTCTTGTCCAGAGGAAATATTTCTAATTTACCTTTACATTTTCTACAGTACTTATGCATTTTCTGCATCAGTTAAGTAGCTTGTTGAATGAATGAATGAATCATAAGGAGCTCTGTAAAACTTAAAGTGATATTTACTGAGTTCTACTTATTAACATTCAATGAATATTTTATTGGGAAAGCAAGGAATTTATCTCAATTTGTATTAAATCAATCAAGCATCTAGTTGATGACCACTGCTTTTCTTCCTGGCCTTATGACATGTGGAGGCTCTGGAGTACTCCTTGTTTAAGTAAGACACACTGGAAGTAAGCACATTCCTCTGTGAGTTCCTAATTCCATTATTCAGAACTTCTTTAATTACATTGCCCTTCTATTAGGCAAACGTGCTGATTCTCACGGAGTGCTGACAGGCAAAAGATGCTTTTAATTACATATCCATTCAGCTTTTGGCTGATCAGCAACAGGATTCTGGTTATTGAAGAATTAAATTAAGCATGTGGACCTATGGACCTTGGGTCCTTGGCATCTGGCCCATAATGGAGGAAGTAAAGAATTTCACTATTTTGTTCCCACTATGGCATAGATGTTGGCAGTAAGCTCTGTAAGCCTTCACTGATTCATTGGGCAACCTCATTCAACATGAGATTATGCATGCCTTAACCTAAGGAAAATTCATGGTAACCCATGTCCTCCTTCAGAGTCTTTTCTGAGCTCAACTCTGAAAATACCTCACATGGGCACGTAGGAACAGGTAACATCTCTCAGATGGTGGTGGTGGTGGCACATGGGTTTTGAATTTTTGTTGTTTTTATTGCAATAGAAATGGGGAAAAGAACAAAACAGAATGAGGGACAGGATTTACAGAATGTCCTATGAGTAGAATCAAAGAAGAGAAAAAAGCAGCAAGTGAAGAAAACAGGGAGGAAGCAGAACTCTGGGATGTCCTGAAGGTCAAAGGCCTGGCAAGTTTCAAGAAGGGGAAGTCAATAGGATGAAGGACCATTGTCTTATTTGTTCAGACCACTATAACAAAATACCATAAATACAGTGGCTTATAGACAACGACATTTATTTTTCAGTTCTAGGGGCTGGAAAGTCCAAGACCAAGTCATGGCAGATTTGGTATCTGGTGAGGGCCTGCATTTTGGTTAATAAGCAGTACCTTCTGGCTGTATCCTCACATGGTGGAAAGAGCAAGCAGCTCTCTGAGATCTATTTTATAAGAACACTAGTCCCACTTGCAAGGGTTCCACACCCAGGGCTAATCACCACCTAAAGACCTCACCTCCTAATACCATCGTTTCAGGGGTAAGGATTTCAACATATTAATTTTGTTTTTTTGTTTGTTTGTTTTTGTTTTTTGTTTTTTTTTTGAGTTGGAGTCTCACTCTGTTGCCCAAATTGGAGTGCAGTGGCCGCTCCCGGCCACTGCAGCCTCGACCTGCTGGGTTCTGGCGATCCTTCCAAACTCAGCCTTCCAAGTAGCCGGAATTACAGGCATGCGCTACTACACCCGGCTGATTTTTTTGATTTATTGTAGAGATGAGGTCTTGCTGCCCAGGCGGGTCTCAAACCCGCGGGCTCAGGCAATCCACTCACGTCAGCCTCCCAAAGGCATGGGATTACAGGCTGAGCCACCGAACCCGGCTCAACATATGAATTTTGAAGGAACACAAACATTTAAGCCATAGCAGACACATACAGAATGTAAAGAACAAGGACTGAAAAAAGAAGACATTTTATTTGTCAGAAGGTCTCTTGGAAATCCTCGAGTGTGTCATTTCAGTAGAGTGGTGAGAAGGAAGCTGACTGAAAGAGGTTGTGAAGAAAAAAGTGGTAAAGATACAGAAGCAATGATTATAACCTGCTCATTCTGGAAGTCATTTTTTACTTTTCCATTCTGTTGACCAGTTTGAGTTTTAAGAACTTCTTCTTTGAGTCAGGAAGGGAAAATAGCTTTCTGTAGTTGCAGAATCTGGGCAAAATTGGTAAGGCCACTTTGGACCATCTTCACGTTCAACTTCACAGTCTATTTTAAGAACATTGAATGATGATGAGTAGTTGCTTTGACATTAGAACTAATTTTATGGTGGTTTCCACATAAATGCATTTCCAATGAAATGCAATCTGAGGATAGAGGCAATTTTTTGGAAATACCAAAGTGATCACGGGGAGAGAGGAAAAGGAGGACATTTGTGAAAGCCAGGTGAGAAGACTAAGATTTGATGAAGTCAGAAGACAATACATTTATTTGACAGACCGAGATTTAGAGTTTCAGTGCCTGGCATTCATCTTGTGTGAGATGGATGGTTTGTTTGTTGATGCTCTCGTAATAAAAGTCAAGAAAAATGTTATTATGTCAATGGTTTTGTTCCTTTTGAACTCCTATGGTTCCATGCTACAATGATTTAGCTTGGGAGGCTCCAGAGCAGTTTTGCTAATAGCCTAGTGTTAAGTTTTTGAAGGAAGGTCCATTTACCCTTTGCCTCTTACACTGTTTCAAGGGATGGAGTAGGGGGAAGATCACTAAGCAAGAGCTCATAAAACCTGGGCTCTGGTGAACATTCTGTATTGTTTACTTTATGGTCTCCATCCAACCACTCAACATATTTGAAATATAGTTTTCTTGTCTATAAAATGGCTTTAGGGACACCTCCCTATCTTTTAGGGTGGTTGTAGGATCAAAGGAAATATGTTAAAAAGCACATTAAAACCAAAAAGTGCATTATGAATAAAATGCAATGTTGCCAAGCAATCAAAGAAGGAAGTGGAAGACAATGGGGAACTGAGGCAGGGATAAACATCCCTTCTCTTTCTCATTATCCTCATGTCTACAAGGATAGCTGTGAACCAGCCTGTTTGGGGGCCCCACAGCTCAATTGAACGGACTTCACACTGATCCAGGAAATGAGGGAGCAGCATCCAAAGCTGGAAATGGAAAGTTTGGTATTCTGTGTGGTTTGTACAAAATGGCTTCCACTGGGTCTAGCACATTCTTAGTGCTCAGTAAATGCTTATATCACCACCTCTTCTTGTCTGCTCTCCTTCCAACCATACATTTATTAATGCTACCTACAGACAGATTTGGGTTTGTGTAGTCAAATGCATACGTGATATTGGAGAGTATCAATAAGTAGAAAAACACAAAAATATCTTCCTTCACAAACTTTGTCAAACCATATGGTCAGGCAACCCCATGCCTAGGGACTAGTCAAGGCCTTGGAAGGGATCTACACAAGTGGGGATTCTTGCAACTTAAGCAATGATAGCTTTATACTGAATCTGCCTTGTATAATAATGAAATACCCAGTGTATATATCTTTTCTGCTGCTGTGGATTCAGCACTTCCTGTTTGGGGTGTGTGTGTGTGTGTGTGTGTGTGTGTGTGTGTGTGTACATCTGTGAATTGACGCATAGTCTATTATATAATACACAAAACACACTAAAAGAAGTGCAAGAAGTGCATGGTATGCATATTATTTGACATTTTAAGAAATTAAAGTGAGTTAAAAATAGTTTTGACTTGAGAGTTTTATGTCGTCTATTGAAATTGTTCAAGAATCCATGAATTTCTAGAATAGTGATTGTGAGAATCTCTGCCCCAGGTCATTCTACTCAAAACTGTCTATAAAGTCCAACTTATAAATGTGTTACTTACATTACAGAGCATTTTGCTATTTTTTCCCATCTGTAATGATAGAACTGAAAGTAGCTTGAATCATTTAGTCCACTGTCTTAAGCAGCCCACAAAGAAGTCATACCCGATAGATAAGAAGTTGTCCTATTTTTAAAGGTCTTCAGAAAGGAGCTCTCCTCATCTTGCTTTGAAAATTGCTATCCTCGTTAGAACTTTTCCACCTCTGTTGAATCCAAAATCTCCAGGGCCTAACAATGCTATGTGAGTTGTCATTCAGAATGCGCCTGTTTATTAAGGTCAAGACAATGTCGAGTAAGTGCTTGCTACTTTTGTTGTTAATAAAAACCTCTTGTTTGAACCTCTAGTCTGCTTTCCCATTTTTTGTTTGTTTGTTTTGCTTTTAGTGAAACTGACAGAACCTTCCAGTTTGGGTCAGACCATCACCCATTTATAGTTAGTGGAATCTTTATCTACTATACACAACTTCCATTATGAATATCCACAACAACAAAGGCTATTTTCCTGGGAACTGATTATAATATACTGTGCAGCGAATGTGAGAACTAAGCTTATGGTTTGCTTCAGTTTACCCATTTGTGACCCTGGGTAGGTCGGCCAGCTGGTGCTTCTGGTCCTGCCTCTAAAGTACCCTTGCAATACCTTCTTTCTTTCTGGGACTTTATAACTTCCCTGGTGTTGTTTCTTCAGCCTCTCTTTTCTCTAAGAGGATAGATTGACAGTGGTCGAAGATATTGTAGGGATTTTAGCAACATGTGAGACGAAAATTACATAAGCAATGTTACACCTGAGGTGAGTTTTGTAACATATCTGAGCCTGTGATATGACTGTAGCTTTGCCCATGCATATAGCACCATTCCCCCTGCTGTTTTTTCAACGTTAAGAGCCAAAGATATTATAAAGGTCAGCAATATGTTTCTTAAGCAGTGCTTTTCTAGCCCACTTACAAAATGATTGCCCATGAATTGAAACCGTAGTATTATACATGTACTGCTGCTTCCAGGGGCCTTTTGATGGAATTGTACAGGAAGAGTCTTGGTGCTGGAGGATGTGTTCTCAGCATATAATGCAAACAGATAGTGACTCTTCTAATCTAACATGATGGAAAGAAAACCCTGATACACACTCTGCTAGCCTCTTGAGGCTCACTTTTGTGAAAATGAACTACATGAATTGAGTTATTCTTGTCATACCCAACTAAATTAGAGTCAAGAAAACTGGAGGTGAGAATAGGGGAAGGAGCACTTAGGGCACGTGGTAACTGCTCCAAGAATTAAAATTTCCACAAGTTCAGCTGCTGAAACAGCCTGCTATAACCTTAAGACTAGTTTTACTTAGTAGCTGCTGCAACAACCTGCTGTGATTCTAAGATTAGTGTTAATTATCACCTTCACTCTCCAGTCTGAGCTTGCAGGCCCCCATTTCTTTGCTAGTGCCAATAAACTTTACTTCAAAACAATACATAACATTTAATTTTCTAATAAAACTCTCAACATTTCTTTTATTCTTCAGACGTACTGAAGACTGCCTGGCTTGTGTGTATGCCCTGAATTGCACTTCCTGCTTCCCCAATAAAATGTTGAATGTGGAGCTTCCTCTCTATATCTGATTTTGACTTTCTATTTGTCTTGTTTGGTCAGTTTGGCTACTGCTAGTAGACATGACTGTGCACCTATCAAAAGCACAGAACTCAAAAACTGTGGAGCCGAAGGATTACTGAAATTCCAGAAAGAGGATTTCCTGATGGAGATAATAGTGGCTCACATTTCGTGAGCACTCCCTATGTTCCAGACATTGTTCTAAAAATGTTGAAGGTTTTATTTTTAATCCCCAGAATGACCTTATGAGGGAGGTGCCATTGTTATCTTTATTTGACTGAGAAGGCAGCCTGGGGAGGATAAGTAACTTGCTCAGTGTCACATGAGTGTTAAGTGGCAAAGTTGGGGATGAACTCAGACAAACATGGTTCTAAAACATGCAGTCATAACCTCCTGACTATTGCCTTTCTGCTAGTTACTGTTTGGCAATCTGCAGAATCTAGACATGAGTCAGGAGCTACCCAGGCAGTCTAGATTTGGCTTGTCTCCCACTTTTTTTCCCTATACCTGAGGCCTCAGTCTGCTGGCTCCATAATTTCTGGCCACGTGGGGTCATCTTTTTCCTAACCAAATATTTGCTGGGGTCTGTGGGTAGAGTTTAGAACCATATCCAGTTCTAAGCAAGTGGACGGTCTTCAGACTTAGAGGCTGAACAATACAGCCTCAAGGTGTAAAAGATTGCTCATTTGGGAGGAGGGAAACCTAGGTTCAATTTCCAGCTCAGCTACAGATGTCTGGACCCTGGGGGCAGTGAGGAGATGCTGATCCAGGGGTCAGGAATGGAGTCATATAACTGTATATTTTTAAAATTCCCCGAGGTGTAGGGGGGTGACACAACATCAGTAAGCGTACCTGATCTCAAACCTGGCAACGTGGGGACCAAAGTGAGTCCCAAACTTTATCTGTACGATGATCACTTGTATACCTAATCCTGAATTGTACCCCACATCTTTAAAAAAAAATTCCCCAAATGACTCTGACACTCTTCCTAGGTTTGAGGATTCATAAACCAGAGCGTAGAGAAAGCAAATTATTCTAGGGCAAAACTGCATATTGATATTCATTAGATAAGGCGATGGAGTGTTTAACAGCTTAATTCTGGAGCACAAGAGGAAAGAGTCAGGCTGTAGAGCAGATTACCCTCAAACCCTTATGTTTAATCAGGGTATCCTGAAATGCTCCCCAATGTCAAATGATTGAAGTCTCCCCAACACCCTACAAGATGGCAGGATATGCTGTTACTGCAGCAGATAAGCATAGAGGGTACGCAGCTAAGTCTGACTCAGAAGTCAAGAAAAACTTCCCAGATGAGGTGATCTTTAGTTAGAAGGCGTATCTACATTGCATCCTTATTTGGACGCAAATCCTAGAATATTTTAGAGCCTGAACATGAAAGAGTTTATTTTGGAGGAAATTGAAACTCAGCAAATCCTCTCATTTTACTCTCTCTGATCAGGATTTCATTCTGTAGACGGTGATAGAAAACACTGCCCTGAGAAACAGAAAACCAAACATCACTTGTTCTCACATATGTGGGAGCTAAAAGTTCACAAAAATGGAAATAACCCCAGGTACTGGGGACACTAAAAGGGGAACGGAGGGCGATGAGTTAGGGTTCAGAAGTCACCTATCACGTACAATGTTCACAATCTGGAAAATGGGCCAACTGAAACCCTGTCCCCAATGCTACACGATGTGTCTATGAAACAAACATGCAGTTGTATGTACTCCTTAAACCTAAAATTTAAAAAGAGAGAAAAAAAGAAGAAAAGCACTTCCCTGGCCTAATACTACCCACCCTAATCTGGCCTTCTGATTTCTCCCCCTTTCTTTCTGCATTTGACCCCAAGTAAAATAAAAAAACATGAAATGAAAATGGGAATCTTAGCAGACACACTGGCGTATTTTTATGCTTCTTGACTATATGTGAGCTTTCGCCCATTCAGGATTGTATTTTTTAGTTGTTAATTTAATTATCAAATATTTGAAATACAAAGACAATTCAGAAAATAAATCGATACCCACATTTCCATCTTCCATTTTTGACAAATGTTAATATTTCACCCTATTTGCTCAGAGTGCTTTCTTTGATGAAGAAATAAAAAGAAATAAATGTAGCCGGGCTCGGTGGCTCAGCCTGTAATCCCGCGCCTTTGGGAGGCTGAGGTGAGTGGATTGCCTGAGCCCGCGGGTTCGAGACCCGCCTGGGCAGCGAGACCTCATCTCTACAATAAATCAAAAAATCAACCGGGCGTGGTAGCGCGTGCCTGTAATTCCGGTTACTGGGAAGGCTGAGGCGGAAGGATCGCCGGAGCCCAGCGGGTCAAGGTTGCGGTGGCAGGGAGCGGCCACTGCACTCCAGTCTGGGTGACAGAGTGAGACTTCAACTCAAACAACAACAACAACAACAAAAAACCCCAAAACAAACAAACAAAAAGAAATAAATGTTACAGAGACTGTCAGTGCCTACCCCTATCCTGCCTGTAGCGTCTTGATGTTTGTTAAGGAAAATACTTCAGTGATATTGATGTTTGCCCTGCCAAAAATAGCATTACTTAAGAGCTATATGGGACCTTAGGGATCACATGCTCCAAGTTCTTTTGGAAACAAAATGTCTGGGATTCTAGGAAGTAGGTATGATTCCAGGAATATGTCAGAATTGGTCACCTAACAATGTTGGTTGTCCTGTCACTGATTGCCCTCTGTGCTGTATCAGGAGTGTTTGCATCCGTGTTGAGAAAGGGGTAAAGTTCCCATTTTGATCTCTAGAGTTTGGCGTATCTCCTGTCCTTGTCTACCCACCTTCCTTCTCACCTTCCTTCTCAAGGCCTTGTTAATTCCAGTTGATAGCAGTAGCTGTTCTTCAGGCCTTCCTGCCTCCCAACTTAACACAGCTCTCACACATCACAAATCTGGATGTCACCAAGTCTTTTTTGAACTCCTTGGTGTACCCATCTCCTTGTGAATTTGGGTATTGGGGACACAAAAGATGAAGAGATTATGGTGTCTGATGTAATAGTAGTAATAACAATAATCTCTAACATTTATGGATGGCTTTCTAGCAGTCAGGAATTATTCTATAAACTTTACATAAATGAGTTCATTAAATTCTCATCATATCTCTGTGACACAGGTACTATGATTATTCCTGTTTTAGAGATGGAGAAGTTTAGGCTCTAAGAGAATAAGTGACTTGGCCAAGTTTTCCCAGCTGGTATGCAGTAGAGCTTAAGGTTTGGACTTGGGGTATCTGGCCCAACTGTGCTATTCACCGCCAAGCCAATGCGTGCTTTTGATGACAATGGAGGAGAAAGCAAGTCCATTTGGAGGCTCTATATTTTTTTTAGTCCTTAATGCACCTTGTACTCTGTCAGATTCTTCAATAGTCAGTGTTTCACAACTGTGAATGAGTTCTGTTTGGAAATTATTTTGAAATCGAATTGTCTGTAACACTGAAATATTTCTGCATAGGAATAATGTCATAAAGCGTAGTTAAATTTCCAGACAAATCCATAGTCAAGTTAAGCCACGATATAACTGAATATCCTTATTTGCAGTGACATGTAAGAAAAAGAGCAAGGTAATCACCTTGTCAGCAACAAGAGAAAGCCAAATGTTATCATATTTTAATCAGAAATGATTGTGCTGGAAAGAAAGAAGGATAAGGACATAAATAGAAACATTGAAGCAGGTTTTAAATTTGTGAATACTTTCAAGGACTTTGAGGATAGATGTTTATTTTATCTAATTTTATTTCGAATTTAAAGGATTTTAAAATTGGACATGATTGTACATATAGTAATATTTTTATCCTTCTAGAGCTCCAAAACAGTAAGAATTTTAATTTACAATAGCTTACAAATATAATCTAGAGATGATGAGAGATTTTGCTGGAATAATTAGGTGAAGGTAGAAAGAAAAGAAAGGGGAAAGAAATTACAGAGAATATATATACCTGTTTGTAAACAGCGATCCTTTAGGCTGTTTTTAGTTCAAAAAGTAGGAAAGTTAGAGTACTATTATTACAATATTAGTATTCTTCTTATTATTACATTAGACACCAGAATCTCTTCCTCTTTTGTGTCCCCCGCACCAAAATTCACACGGAGATGGGCATACCAGGGAGCTCAGAAAAGGCTTGGTGACACTCAGATGTGTGACATATGTGATGTGTAAGAGCTGTGTTGAGTTGGAAGGCAGGAAGGCCTGCAGGGCAGCTACTGCTAGCATCTGGAGTTAACAAGGTGTGAGTGCATGCCTTGCAAGTCGAAGAAAATCATGAAAAGAGGGTTTTCAGGAACACATTTTCTTCTGCCAGTCAACAGTAGTACTGTTGACTTAAACCAACATGGCGGATGGTAGGCGGAGGAAAGTGTGCAACCAGCTAGAAGATGCTGATGCTCCCGATTGGGTAGCACGAGGGGTAGGGGCGGGGGGGTGGTGCAGCATTTGTAGTTTAACAAGTGCTTTGTATTTCTCTGATGTAAACTAGATTCTTTTTATATCCATTCAGGCTGGAAATGGATTAGGCATACTTTTGAGAAAATGACATTAAAATTCTTTCGCAGAAACAAGAAAGAATGCATCAGATCATTATTATTATTATTATTATTTGTCACCAGTGGCATTTTCTCTTCTCTTTTCTTTATTTTTCATGCCACTGCTGAGAGACATCTGCAGGGTCTCTTCTTTTAAATCTAGTTATTTCTGAACTCTTATTATGGGAGATGTAAGGAGAATTGCAAGAGTGGTTTCAAATAATCTGCCGTTTATTATGGCTGGGACAAGTTTGCCCAATTATTTAGGTTCCGCCCTGTTCCCATTTCACTTTTCCTATATTTTGTTCCTTTGTTTCATGACACAGTCAGTCACTGAGATGGAAATACATCTTTTAGCCACTGTAACAGAAAACTGGCCACCTCCTTATTGTCCATGGAGCTGGAGTTTAAACTCAACCCTGGCTGCAGTGAGGAGGAAGTCCTGGATTTGACGTTGCTAAGGGAGTTAGAAACATTGCTATTTTCAAAACATGTCACCAGGTCATTAATTAAACACTAAAACACACAACTTGAACAAAATCAGTTCAAGAGAACCTCCCACCTGCTCCCCGGCAGCTCCCATTTTGGTCCATATAAAATACATGTGATATAAATCTTATGAAAACTTCTAAGGGCTCCAATCTCAATAGTCAGCATCACAGATAATAACATAATTTTTTTTCCAGTTTATAAAAGGAGAAATAACAGACCTAAAAAAATTAGATTATTTTCACTTTCCTTGCCTGGTTGATGATATCAGCATAACTGATTGAAGATACCTACTGATTTGAAGTGTTTGCGGTATAAGCTTGTTAAGCTTTGCTTATGTGAGTCTCTTTGAAGTTTGTCCTGCAAGCATGCATAGGAGATGCTGGGATGGGTATCCATTCCCCAGAGTGTATGAAATCTGACTTGCTTAAAGTTCTTGGAGTAGTGATTTAAAAGAAAATCATGACATCTTATTTATTACTTTCTACTTAGAAGTGCAACTCTGAAATGTTCCAATGAAACTGTTCAATTGCATCACTCAAAAACATCAGGGAATGCAAAGCTTTTTCTCCTGAATTCCAGATTTATAGGTCCCTAATGAGCTGAAATTAGTGATTTCTTTCTTCTGAGTAGCAGTTTGGAGAGAGTGCTTCTGAAATTTTGTAAAGTAACATTTCAGAGAAGTTCCTTTGAATGTTTTTCCTTGGGATACAGGGAGCAGAAGGGAAAAACCAATCTATACTTTGCAATTCTTTTATGAGATAAACATTAAAACACCCTAATTTCACATTGATGCTCCTAAAAGTGTTTATGTTATGACCTTACAAAACACTATATATATGCACACATTTCACAGTCCCTCTTTTTTCAGTTTGAGATAGGATTGAATACAGCCACATTTTAAAATGCCTATTAGTAAAGTAGATTTTGATAGTAAAATAAAATTAGCAAAGACAATTTTTGTATTTCCCTTTGTTTTATGCAAACCCCTTAGTGGGGGTTAGATGTAGTGGCTATAGACATCAAAATGCAATTCCTAGCTACCCAGGGGAAAAGTTTGGCTAGAAAAATTCTTTTTCAGTCATTTGTATTTAGTCACAGTGTACTATGTTTCCACTAAGTGTTCCATTAGTACTGAGTGAAGAAGTCACTTAGAGAATGAGCCTTGCAAAGCAGAGAGTCTTTGTCATGGAGTTAAAGGGCGTCTGTGGACATACATCCTGTTTGTATGGGGTATACTCTGTGGCAGGGACAGTAGGGTATATTTTGGTGAATGACTCAATGGGGTGACATCTGGCTAGTAGCATCGCATTAATTTTCTCAAGGAAAAGTAGAAACAACACCTAAGTTAAGTATAAATTAGCAGGGATGAAAGTGACCAGAGGAAAACTGTTCATTTTTTTATTTTTTATTTTTGAGTTGGAGTCTCACTCTGTCGCCCAGACTGGAGTGCAGTGGCCGCTCCCGGCCACCGCAGCCTCGACCTACTGGGCTCCGGCGATCCTTCCGCCTCAGCCTTCCAAGTAGCCGGAACTACAGGCGTGCGCTACCACGCCCGGCTGATTTTTGATTTATTGTAGAGATGAGGTCTCGCCAAGTTGCCAGATGATCTTTTAAACATGTGACATGGAGATACCAGAATGATCCAACATCTCTGAACCTGTTGCTTCAACTCTGAAATGTAGGCAGTGGTCATTTGCTGTGAAAATTAAAGTCCTGTACCATTATAGCATGCCTTGTCACTTTGTGACTTCTTATGCTTTGGTCAAACTGATGCCAATTTCTTTAATAAAGTTAATTTTAAAAAAGTAACTCCTAAAGGAATAATAAAAGGTTTGTAGAGTTGAAGCCTGAGATGTGTGTGTGTGTGTATTTGCAAGGAAGCACACAGCAGCTATTTTGGCCTGTACCCCACCCTCTCTCCTAGATAGGAGTACTGAGGTCAGTTAGACCCAGAGAGACTAGCTTGAAGCATGACTGGGCCATTTATTAGCTGTGTGATGTGAAGCTAATTACTGGACTCTTCTGAGATGTTGTATCCCTCTTCTAGAGGGTGTATAATTCTATCTCTCTGGATCATTTTGAGGATTGACTTAAATCTAATGCATAACTAATATGCATTGCTCAGCAGATGAAAATAACATCATGTACAAATGGGGCTTATGTATTAGGCATGGTTCTAAACATCTCAAAGAAATTAACTGTTTGAATTCTCACAATATCTCAATGAGGTGATAATATTTTAGTCTTCATTTTACAGATGAGAAAATGTTGGTACGGGATATTAAATATATTGCTCTGCATCAGACATCTAAAAAGTGGCAGGACTAGGCTTTCGATGCAGGACAGACTGGCACCAGGGTCTGTGTGCTTAACTATTACACCAACCTCCCTCTCTACATAAAGGGTCTGTTCTATTAAGGGATCCAAGGCTTTGATTTTGATTTATAGAACATTTATGTCTTTATTTTATGCAAGATATTTTGAATTCTGCGGAAACTTTTTGCAGAAACTTTTATAACATAATGTCTTAGAATAGTATCATTATTGAATAGTAATAAACAAGATATAATACATTCACAGTATATGCAGATTTTCAAGTACTTAGATTTCTTATATACACAAACTGAGAGAAACAGAACATAATCAAATTAATTACCAATGCTATGCTTGTCTTATATTAGCATATTCTTAATGATCCATTTTCTTAGAAATCTCTTTAGTACTATATAATTTAATGATTTGAAGTAAAAGTTACTTTAGTAAATATTTTTGTACATTTGCAGAAGTAGGCAGGAATTAGAAGACTTTATTGGTTGTGTAACCTTAACGAGTCTCATAAATTCTCTGAGCCCTGCTAGTTCTCTAATCTGCAAAGTGGGAAATATAATATTTCCTGTGACTATAGCGAGAATCAGATGAGAACATTGATATAAACATCGTTGGCAAACTCTCATGCGCTATCTAAATGTTAAAGATCCTTATTTAGTGTCTAGGGAGTTCCAGGATTTCACGTGATTGCTCATTAAAGTGCCTAGAGAGCTTGGATGTGAAATCCACATTTCTCAATCACAGACCTTGGCCATCATTCAAGATATTGCCCCCTTGGGAATACAAGGAGCTTAGACCATGTTGTCTAAATGATCCCCATGGGATGTGTTGGCTCATCCAGAGAGATGGTTTCTATGAATCAGATAAGTGCTGGCCTAGTTGATCTCCATGATCCTAATTCTGGGAATGTAGACTTCTAAAATTAAAATAGGGGGAAGCTTTTCTGCAACTTAACTGAGCCTGCAAATTAAAACTTCAAGGTTATTTAGTATTAGCAATTTATAGCAGAGCATTTGCAAAGAAAACCAAACACAATCACCATCAGTGTTTTGAGTAGCCTCCAATTTTCCACAGGAAATGGAGAACTCTTTTTCATTTTAGCCATAGGAATTGGTATTGTTTATTTCTTCATCCATATGTTTTGTGTCTGGAAATGCTTCAAAATTCTCAAGCCCTGCAGGTCATCCTGTCTCCTCCCCTTATGCTCTTGAAGTTCATTCTTTGCTCCTTCTTTTCTCCTTACTGTTCTTACAGGTTCCTAACCATCCTCTTCCTCTGACTCAGTGCTCTTCCCTACATGTTCCCTGTCCTGAACTCTCAATTCTCCCTCTTTCTCCTCATTTGCTGAGTTTTAATTATACATATCTCAAACCATTGTGAATTTAAATCAGTAACTCTAATTCTGTTATTCTTTCCTCCAGCACTAAATGAAAGTTACCTGGAGAAGTGACAGTAGGGGAGGAAAGGATGGGCCTGTTATCAGAGACCAACGATTTTGGAGAGAACAAATAATTTCCTCTTTCAAACCAGAACAGGCAGTCTGCTTTTGGCTTTCTTGAAAGAACCTGTATTTCCACGTCTTGTGTGTTTCCCCCACGGCAGAGAGGGCTTCCCTGTCCCTAGCCTGTCCTGGCTGTCCCCTGGCTCTTCTTTATCCCCCTCTCTGCTTCCTTTTTGGGCCCCCCTGAACTCTGTATACTTCTGCTGCCATTTTTGAAATGATCCATGATTCCTTCATTCAAAATAGTCTCCCTGGCCTCCTGGTCTCATTTGGCTTAGGTGTTCACCCATTCTCTGGCTTGGGACAGGAAAAATGTTGAGATCCTTGCTGGCTCTTGGCCTGGCTCACTGCTGCTTTCCTCACTTTTTCTGAGTTTTCCAAGCCTGTTGAGAAAGTCATGGTTTGAAACACAAACGCTCATTCTTCGTTATTCTGTTCGTTTCACATTCAAAATATGACAAATGTGTGCCCTTGTTTAGTTTACGATGTTGTTTCTTTCAGCTAAAATTTGCATTAATGGCATTTGAGGAATTAAAATTCTTCATTTGGCCTCTTTAGATTATTTTGTGTCACTGGTGTCCTTCACTTACCTTTGGATAATATCATATTGGCCCTTAGTGTAGTTAGAAAAGGTTTTTTTTGTTGTTGTTGTTCTCAGATTAAAGCCTGGCTTTCCCTCCTTTGCCATGCCATTCCTAATTATATCCCAAGACCACCCAGTATAATTTCTTCCTCTCTGGAGTGTTTACAACCTCTAAAATATTGGACATCATAAATGAAAAACGGCTGAGTATTTGAACCTTGCAAGTACAAATCCTCAACGGAGAGTCAATATTGTGTATGACTATGACAAATGAAACTGTGTTTTTGACAAGATTGTTCTTACAAATTTAAGTGATCCTTGACCCACTAGTGCTGCAGCCTGAACGATCAGAACACCCTTAAATATTTTGATACTGCCATGTGTTGATTTCTTTCACATCTCTGTAGCACTTTGGTAAAGTCTATGGCAGTAATAATGTGTTGAATCTTTTATTCAAGTTCATAAATTTATTTTCTGCTTATGTTTTAGAAACGGAAAAGGCACCTTTGCTGATAACATTTAGGTTAAAACGTAGGAACTGAAATTTCTTGTTTAAGCAAAGATCACGGCAAATATATTTCTCAGAAAGAACATCATAATTTGTTAAAATGTAGTAGGATGAATGTATAATATTACTGCAATGAAGGAAGTTAGTGAAAGCAAATTGAACAAAAATGCGGCAGGTAGGGAATAATAAAACACCATGTTTACATAACATGTAAATATATCTGTCTGGGAGCCTCAGTGCAACCTTACCGTAGTTCTATCAATAAACATACCAAATTCATCAGGTTTTACAAACATTTCTTAGCACTAGAACTTTGTATGGAAAAAAAAAAGCTAATTATGCTTCTGAATGGCTTACTGCATGCCAGGCACTATATTAAACCCCTATGTGTGTTACCACATTTTGTTCTCAGAACAACCTAGTGTCATAGATATTATTATCATTCTTATTTAATCCATTTGGGTCTGAGGTTAGTAACTTGCTTAAGTTATGCAACAGATGACGCCACTTTGAGTGTATTTCTTTCAGACCACAGACTGTCCCATCAAGTAGGTTGTTAAGGTGGAGGGAAGTTCATCTTTGAAGAAGCTGAAAGTCTCTAACAAAGGGTAACATGCTAAGTTGTGGAAAGTAGATTTCTTTTTTTTTTTCTTTCCCCATCCGAATGTACTGACCTGGCTCTTTTAGTGTGGAAAGGAAAGTCTTTTACTAATATATCTTAAATATATAACTTTTCACCGGTTTCGGTGGCTCAGCCTGTAATTCCCGCGCCTTTGGGAGGCTGAGGTGAGTGGATTGCCTAAGCCCGCGGGTTCGAGACCCGCCTGGGCAGCAAGACCTCATCTCTACCATAAATCAAAAAATCAGCCGGGCGTGGTAGCGCGTGCCTGTAGTTCTGGCTCCTTGGAAGGCGGAGGCGGAAGGATCACCGGGGTCCAGCAGGTCGAGGCTGCGGTGGCCGGGAGCGGCCACTGCACTCCAGTCTGGGCGACAGAGTGAGACTCCAACTCAAAAAAAAAAAAAAAAAAAAAAAAAAAAAAAAATATATATATATATATATAAAACTTTTTCTTGAGCAAAATGGGGTTTACCACTCCTCTCTCTCTTGTTAAAATAGAATATTAAATGACTAAACTGTAATTTATATCCCGATGAGTCCCAAATAAATTTCCCTTCCAGTTGAGAAGGAAAGTAAAAGATAGGCTTAGTCTTTAGTTTGGATAGCAGTTAGTATGAGATACATGAGAGTAATCAGAGTGATGATAGAAATGAAAAGTGGTGAAACAACAGTAGTTTTCCAACATTTGGTTCATTTCCACACTTGGAGCTTAAGGAAAGCCCAAAATTTTGGTCAAGTGCTCTACTTTGGTTACTAGTGAAGCAGTTGCAATCTGTAATAATTTTAAAAAGTCAGATGTTTGTTCTATAAAAATTCGAACATTATGTTTGATTCTCATACGGAATTTTATAGGACTACTAGGATAAAAACTGGTGGCACTGGAGAAGAGTAGTGACATTTTAAAAAAATTTTAAAGATATGGGGCACAATTCAGAGTTAGGTATACAAATGTTCATTGTGCAGTTACCTTTGTTGATGAGGTATGCCGCCCCCCTTTCCCTGGCAGTTTCCCACTACTGCCAATTCTTTTCTTATACTATTACAATAATGGTTCAAGGTCCACTTATGAATGAGACCATGTGATACTCAGTTCTTTGTTTCTATGATAGATCACTCAGTATTATAGACTCTAAGTCCACCCAAGTTGCTGCAAGGTTCATAATTTTGTCCTTTATGGATGCATAATATTCTATCATGTATATGTACCACATTTTTTTTTAACTTTCAAATTTTTTTTATTTTAAAGATGTGGGGTACAATTCAGGGTTAGGTATACGGATGTCCATTATGCAGGCACCCTTGTGGATGAGGTGTGCTTCCCGCTCCCCTGGCAGTTTCCCTCATCTGCCAATCCCAGCCGCCCCTGGCAGTTTCCCCTACTGCCAATCACTTTCTTATAGTATTATGATAATTGTTCAAGGTTCACTTATGAGTGAAAA
>NW_006987856.1:81075-88921 GCF_000164805.1 Carlito syrichta
TGGGTGACAGACTGAGACTCCAACTCAAAAAAAAAAGAAAGAAAGAAATTGAAACCCAGAAAGGAATTATCAATTTCTTTTTTAAACAGTTTTTAAATTTTTTAAATTTAAATTTGTGAAGTACAATTCAGGGTTAGGTATACAAATGTTCATTATACAGGTACCCTTGTTGATGAGGTGTGTGCCGTCTTCCCTGGCAGTTTTGCTCTACTGCCAATCCCTTTCTTATAGTACTAATGATAATTGTTCAAGGTCCACTTATGAGTGAGAACTCTGTTCTTTGTTTCTGTGATAGATTATTGAGTATGATAGACTCTAAATCCATCCAAGTTGCTGCAAAGTTCATATATATGTCCTTCTTTATGGCTGCATAATATTCCATTGTGCATATGTACCACTTTTTTTTATCCAGTCCAGTTTCGATGGGCAGCACGGTTGGTACCATGTTTCTGCTATTGTGAATTGTGCTGCAATAAGCATGCATGTGCAGGTATCTTTTTTTGTAGAATGATTTGAGTTCCTCTGGTTATATTCTCAATAGGGGAATTGCTGGGTCATACAGAAGGTCAGTCTCTAATTCTTTGAGAATACACCACACTGTTTTCCAAAGAGGCTGCATTCGTTTGCATTCCCACCAGCAGTGTAGAAGCATACTTTTTACTCCGTATCCTCATCAGCATCTGTTGTTGTTTGTTTTATTAATGATGGTCATTCTTACTGGGATTAGGTGGCATCTCGGTGTGGTTTTGATTTGCATTTCTCTGATAATTAGTGAGGCTGAGCCCTTTTTCATGTGTCTGTTGGCTGCCTGTATATCTTCTTTTGAGAAGAGTCTATTCATGTTTTTTGCCCACTTTTAAATGGTGCTGTTTGGTTTTTTCTTTCGGCACGTTTGAGTTCCTTGTAGATTCTAGATACTAGGCATTTGTCAGATATGCAGTTGGCAAATGTTTTTTCCCATTCTGTGGGCTGTCTCTCTGTTCTCATGATGGTTTCTTTTGCTTTGCAGAAGCTTGCCAGTTTGATGAGGTCCCACTTGTCTATCTTGTCTCTTATGGCATGGTATTTGGGACTTTGATCAGGAATTGGTTACCAGTTCCAATTTCCATAAAAGTGTCTTCTGCATTGTCTAAGATTCTTAGTTTGAGGTTTTACGTTTAATAGGTCTTTGATCCATTTATAGTTGATTTGTGTATGGTGATAGGTAGGGCTCCCACTTTTTTTTTATCCAGTGCTCTTTCGACAGGCAGCACAGTTGGCTCCATGCTTTTGCTATAATGAATAATGTTGCAATAAAGATATGTGTGTAGGTGTCTTTTTCATAGAGTGATCTGAGTTCTTCAGGGTATATTTCCAGTAGGAGGATTGCGGGGTTGTACGGAAGGTCGATTTTTAGATCTTTTAGGAATCGTCAACCTGTTTTCCACAAAGGTTGTACTAGTTTACACTCCCACCCAACACTTTAGAGGTGTTCCCTTTATCCTCTCCAGCATCTGTTTTTTTTTTATCTTTTGAGTTGGTGATGATTGCCATTCTGAATGGAGTAAGGTGGTATCTCAGTGTAGTTTTAATTTGCTTTTCTTTGATGACTAGTGAGACTGCGCATTTCTTCATGTATCTGTTGGCTGCTCACGTATCTTCTTTTGAGAGGTGTCTATTCCTAATTTTTGGCCACTTTGTAATGGGGCTGTTTGTTCTTTTCTTCTCGGCATGTTTGTGTTCCTTGTAGATCCTAGATGTTAGGCCTTTGTCAGATATACAGTTGGCAAATAGTTTTTCCCAGTCTGTGGGCTGTCTCCCTGCTGTCTTGATGGTTTCTTTGGCTTTGCAGAAGCTTGTCAGTTTGATGAGGTTCCGCTTGTCTATCTTATCTCTTATGGCATGGGCACTTGGGGTTTTCATCAGGAGTCGGTTGCCAGTTTCAATTTCCTTAAGGGTATCTCCTGCATTTTCTGAAGTTCTTATCATTTGAGATTTACATTTAGGTCTTTAATCCACTTAAAGTTGATTTTTATGTATAGTGATAGGTAGGGGTCTTGTTTTATTCTTCTGCATGTGAACAGCCAGTTTCTGAAAACTGGAGCAAGACAAGGATGCCCACATTCACACCTCCTGTTCAACATAGCTTTGGAAGTCCTAGCTAGAGCAATCAGACAAGAGAAGGAGACCAGGGGTATCCAAATAGGAAAAGAGGAAGTCAAGTTGTCCCTCTTTACAGACGACATGATTCTATACCTTAAAACCCAAGAGAATGTGTCAAAAAACTCCTTGCACTGATAAAGAACTTTGGCAAAGTCTCAAGTATAAAATAAATGTGCAAAAGACAGTCACATTCCTATACACCAACCGTAAACCAACAGAAACTCAAATAAATAGCACAATCCCATTTACAATAGCCACACAAAAAATAAGATACCCTGGCATCTTCCTAACCATTGATGTGAAAGAACTTTACAACAAAAACTACAAAGCACTGCTCAAAGAAACCAAATATGTCACAAACAAATGAAAAAAATGCTCCATGCTCATGGATTGGAAGAATCAACATTGTTAAGATGTCCATCCTACCCAAGACAATCTATAGATTTAACGCAATTCCCATTAAATGACCAGCAGCTTTCTTCTCGGACCTGGAAACGACAATACAGAAATTCATATGGAAACATAAACCACCACGAATAGCCAAAACAATCCTCACCAAAAAAAAAAGAAAGAAAAGAAAAGCAAGAGTTATCACAGTGACTCTCAAGTTTGGAAAGGATGTGATAGTGAACTGATGTTTAATGAGAAGAAGGACTGGGAGTAGATCATAAGTACCTCAGCGACGCAGAGAAGGTAATAGATGTCTTCTTGTAAAGGGTGCATTGCTTAATAGTGACCAGGGAAAAAGTTCCAGTCTGCCACGCTTTTGCTTAGCTCTGCTGAGATACCCTTTCTTGGTGTCCTTTTCTCTACTTCAGCTTCATACGTTAGCGGGGATTTTTATTTCACCCTTGAAGGCCTCAAACGTGACTACTCTCAGAAACTCTCTGGGATGAAATACTACCCAGTTTTTTAAGCTTGCAGTTGGAGTAAGAGGTCTTCTGTCCCTGTACTGCCATACCCATGAGCTCACATGCTTTGTCAGGAGAAGAGATATCAGAATTATGATGAGAAGCAGGCAAAACATTCTCAGAGTCTTTAGAACTGTTCTTCTTGTAAAGGGTGCATTACTTAATAATGACCAGGGAAAACAGATCTATCAGAGTAGTAGGCTTAAATGACTCAGCCCCAAATGCTATTTTAGATACTTAATGAAAACGATCAGATTCAATGTGGACCCTTCTTTCAGAGATAGAAAACTGTCCCATGTGGGTGGTCTTGGAGGTTCCACTTCAGGATGGAAAACTTGTCAGTTCACATTTCTATCACAAATTTCCTTTGTTTCTCACTCACATGTGGTTGGAACTGTGCCCTGCATTTTTCTCTCTGACATTTCAGTAGGTAGCCAGGCATGAGGACCAGAGAGCTATTTGAGATGTGGACATGGGTTTGCTATAGTGTTTTTTTTAAAGGGCAAATCTTTTAATAAATTTTTAAAAATCATCTACAAAAATGGCTGTGAATATAATTTTCTGACAGTTTACTTGGAACCATAATGCAACACAAATGATTTCAATTCACATTTTATTCACAGGGCACACGTGATATTTTACACTGTGCATTTCAAACTCATGAAATTTTTTTTTTTGGTATTGAATAGGTGTAATCAAGTGAAACAAATTTCAGCGATGCAGAGAAGGTAATAGATGTCTAAATTTAATCACTCTCCCACATTTCCATCCTTTCGGGCTGTTTCACCATGAGCATGATGTTCTAATCAGTTACTTGACTGACTGTCAGGAGAAGGCCTACCGATCATGACACATAAACTTTATAATCCTTAGAAGAAAGTCAACAGAACCTGAGGATGCCCCAAACAACCTTGGAACTGAACAAACTCTTATAGAATGCCATTTCCTGTAGATAATGGCAAGAGTAATATGGAGGAGTTGAGGATTTTCCTTAGAGAATAAAACTAATTTGGAACTTAAGCCTGTATTTTAAAATCGCGACGTGTCTCTTATTGTTCTGGCATAATTATTAGTAGTGTTCCTCATGACTCTCGAAAGTGCCTCAGTTTGGACAATTCATTTCATAGTCACACTAGTAATGAAGAACATGGGAATTTGGAGCCTGAGCAATGCCTCTGCAATCTTAAAATCAATATGAAAGTATATATACAAGATGTAAACCTGGCAGCAGACATGCATTATAGAATCATTAATGTTCTTAAAAGTTCTATGGCAATAAATGCTTTCTTGGATGTCTAGTAGCTGATATGTAATTATGTCCTCTGTGCAAATCTTGAATTATCTACAAACTAAAATATTTATATTTCTACCCAGTCTCATTTTAAACAGAGCAAAGATGTGTTATAAAAACAAGCAAAACAGGAAAAAAAATTGAGGAAAATTGGTGAAAAGAGGGAGGGAGGTTAGTAAAAGCAAAGTGAATCCTGGGACATATTTATTACTTTAAATGCATGCTTTTTTTTTTTTGAGTTGGACTCTCACTGTGTCGCCCAGACTGGAGTACAGTGGCCACTCCCGGCCACCGCAGCCTTGGCCTGCTGGGCTCCGGCGATCCTTCTGCCTCAGCCTTCCAAGTAGCTGGAACTGCAGGCATGTACTACCATGCCTGGCTAATTTTTGATTTATTGTAGAGATGAGATCTCGCCAAGTTGCCCAGGTGGGTCTCGAACCCGTGGGCTCAGGCAATCCACTCACCTCGGCCTCCCAAAGCGTGGGATTACAGGCTGAGCCACCGAGCCCGGCCTAAATGCATGCTTTAAAGTCTTGTAGCAACAGTCTAAAATTTTGGTTTTGAGGTTCTTAGAAGCTAGAGAAAATAAACATGATCAGTTACACAATTCACAGTGTCCACAGGGAAGGAAAAATATTGGTAGAGGTATGAGAGATGTTCAAGTTGTTCAATATCAAGTACAATGGAAACTTAAATGAGCCTAGGAAACTCCATCACCCCCTCTGGCCCTTCCCCCCCTTTGGTGGCTCCACCATAGCAATTTCCCTCGATTTATTTCCCAAACTCCAATTCTCATAATAATTTGATATTTCTTTACATCGTTTTTCCACCTGGCCGTCAACTGGGTTCAGGGTGTGATAGACCATTTCTGTAGCCAGTCACTCAAGTTCCTTCTGCTAGTTGTTCCAGACCTGTCTCCTGCCACATAACCTGCAAACAACTTGAATCCAGTTTCTGGTCATGGATCACAGGTACTGAGTAAAAATTTGTTGATTAAGTGAAACTCTTATGCTAGTCTTGTTTTCCTTATCTCACTTCCTCCCCCATTTACTGGCCACTGGTAACCTTGCCTCCTTTTTTGTGGAGAAAATAGAAGCCATCATATGGAGAGCTCTCAATTTTCTGCACCTCTCCTCACCTTCATTGCTAACTCAGTGAAAGAGATGTTTGTTTTTCCAGGACTAATCTCTTCAACTGTGTACTGAACCTCTTCGTTGATTATACCCTCAATTCTACGGTGTACATTCATTCTATGAACCCTATAAGTGGTTCCTCCTTTTTTCTAGATCCTTGGTTATTTCATTTCTAATGATCTTTGCCCTCAATACATACATTTGTTTAAAGCATTTATAATTTTACCCTAACCCCCCTTTCTTTTCTTGCTTTTGAAACTACGCTTGCCAAAGTTGTCAAATCTCGTGGAAAATCATCTTGCTTCAATCTTCTCTGCCGATTATTCCCTCCTACTCAACTCTTGCCATGATCCATGCAGCACTTTTCTCCTATGTCTTGCTGCTTTTTCTCAGATTTCTTCATACCTTATTTTGTACTGCTATAACATAATTTCACAGACTAGGTAAGTTAGAATGAACAGAAATTTATTGGATCACTGTTCTGAAAACTGGGGAGTCCAGGATCAAGGAGCTGGCATCTGGAAGGGGCCTACTTGCTATGTCATAACATGGTGGCAAGAATCACATGCCAGACGGTAAGGAGGGTGAGACAGAGAGAGGCAAAAGGGTGGCAGACTCCTCCTTTTATAAGGCACACATGGGTTAACAACCTCTTGAAGTTTACACCTCTTAATAATGTTACAACGGCAGTTAAATTTCAGCATGAGTTTGAGTGTTTAAGTCAATTTTCTTAGTGCTTTAAGGTGTCTCAGTCCATTTCCTGTTGCTATATGAAATACCAGATATTCTGGGCAATTTATAAAGGAAAGAACTTTATTTGGGCTCACAGTTCTAGAGGCTGGAGAGTTCAAGACTGAGCAGCTATGTCTGAGCAGCTACTGGTAACAGCCTTGTGTTGCGTCATAACATGATGAAGTCAAAAGGGCAGTAGGTGTATGCGAAAGTGGCACAATATGAGGAATGGCCTTGCTTTTAACAACTTGTTCTTGTGATAACTAATCCAGTCCTACATGAGTGAGAACTCACTCCAGAAAGAATTAACTCTGTCCCGTGAGAGTGACATTAATCTCTCTCTCTCTTTTCTTTTTTGAGTTGGAGTCTCACTTTCACCCAGACTATTTAAACATAGCAGCTACTCCCCATTTATTCACCTTATAATGAACATGTTTGCTGGGGTTAAATTTTATTTCCTCTGCTTCCTAACACTTCCTTCAGTTTGGGGGACATAAGCCACATTCACAGCTTTGTTTCCATATATTGGCTATTGTAAATAATGCTGCAACCAACATAGGAGTGCAGGTATATTTACAAGGTGGTGTTTTCATTTTATTTCTATTGCCCAGAAGAGATACTTGTGGGTCAAATGATAGTTATATTTTTAATTTCTTTAGAAATCTTCATATTGTTTTCTACTATGGCTGTAGCAATCTACCTTCCTATCAACTGGGTAAACAGTTCCTTTTCTCCACACGTTTATTAACTTTTGTTGTTGTTTACACTCAACACTAGATCTCACTATGTTACCCAGGCTGGTCTTGAACTTCTGGCCTCAATCAATCCTCTTGCCTTGGTTTCCCAAAGTCCTGGGATTATAGGTGTCAGCCACCAAGCCCAGCTATTTTTTGATAATAGTCATTTAATGAGTGTAAGGTGGTATCTCGTAGTGGTTTTGATTTGCATCTCCCTAATGATTATTGGTGTTGGGTACCGATTCATCTACTCACTGGACATTTTTATATCTTCTTTGGAGAAATATCTATTTATCTTTTGCTTATTTAAAAATCAGCTTATATGATTTTCTGCTATTGAGTTGTATGTGCTGTTTATTGTTGGGAGCCGGCCCTGGAGGCCCGCCTGAGCATTAGGGATTCAGGCAGGCTGCAGACCCTGAGACCACTAGGATGAGTTCAGGAGCTGAAGGCTCATTCCCTCTTCCCTTCTTTGCTGTTTGACACGTCCCACTAGCAGGGACTTTGATGATCTAAGCATGAAGTTCTGAGAGTACGACAGGCATGGCTTACTTTAGGAGTCCATTGTTCCCGTTTCTCACAGACCGCAGTTTTGGCTTTAAACTTAACTTAATTCAAACTCAGGTCACATTTGGGAGCCTTGTATACGATACTAGCTTCTTTATAAGATTTGAAAGTATATCTGTAGAATTAGTATATACATGTAAAGTGCTGTTTCAACTTTAATAATATAGATAATTATTTAGGGTTACCAGAAATGGCCTGGCACGAACTTTGGGCCAGGCCACATTCCTGAGGACCCAGTGCGTACTTTGGACTGGGTTGCATTCTTTAGGAATTGGTTTGGGTTATAATTAAGAGTTTCTATAGTGTAGGTAGAATTAGCGTAAAATAGAGAGG
>NW_006987856.1:89043-95079 GCF_000164805.1 Carlito syrichta
TGCCCCTCATCCACCTGGCTCTATGTTCATGTAAATGTCTTGTGATTTAATTGGGATTGCCCTTCCCTTACTCCAGGAAACACCTGGTGGGTGAGGGATGCCCCTCATTCACCTGGCTTTGTGTTCATGTAAAAGTTTTGTGATTTAATTGGGATTGTTCTTCCTCATGCCTGAGGAAACACCTGGTGGGTGGGGAACACCCCTCCTGCCCCTGGCTTTGTGTTCACATGAAAGACTTGTGAGACTGTCTGTGTAAAATTTGGGGATAAATACCTGCTATAAGTTCCAATAAATGGCTTCTGCTCAATTCATTGAACAGTTGTCCACTTTCTTTCTTTCTCTTTATATCTATCCTTCCATCTTTCTTTCTTTTAATATCTATCCCTCCTACAGAATCGGCTTCTGCACTAGACAGAGTCCAGTCTCTTTCTTTCTCCCCCCGTCTCTCTCTTTCTTTCTCTTTATTTCTCCAGAATAATCGCCGACGCCACCATACCTTCCAGGGACCCTCTAAATCTCTCTGCAGGGGCTGACCCCCCACAATTTATACTTTTGGATATTAACACCTTATCAGATGTATGGTTTGCAAATATTTTGCCCCCAATCCATTGGTTACCATTTCACTCATTTCAATCATTTTGTTGAGTGTTTTCTTTGCTCTGAAGAAACTTTTATTTTGATATAGTCTTATTTATTTTTGCTTTTGTGGCCTAAGCTTTTGGTATGATATCTTATTGTTCTCTTGTAGGAGTTGTATTTTAGGTGTTTAATACATTTTGAGTTGGTTTTTGTGGATGGTGTCAGATAAGAGTCAAATTTTATTGTTTTGCATGTGGAAATCCAGTTTTCTCAGTACCATTTGTTGAAGAGTGTATCCTTTCCCCCATTATGTATTCATAGTGTCCTTGTCTAAAATTAGTATACTATGTATGCTTGGATTTCTTTCTGGGCTTTCCTGTTTCACTGGCCAATGTTTCTTCTTTCATGACATTACCATACTGTTTTGATTGCTATAACTCTGTAATATAATTTTTATTAAAAACATTTCTTATTAAAATGTATTTTTCCAATATATTTATAGGTTACCTTTAGAATTGACATCATTGCAATATTAGAAGTTTGTATCAATTTGTGAGGATATGCTATATTTTGCCATTTATTTAGTTCTTCTACTTGTGTGCTTCTGTGGGATAAATTTCCTTTTTTTAAGCACAGGTTATCTGGATTTTAATGTATCCATAAGCACATTGGTTTACACTCAACACAATAGATAATGGATGGTGATAAAAGAAAAGAATAAATATGTAATATAATTTTAAATTAAGAAATATGAGGCCTCCAACTCATTTTTTTATTTTTCAGAATTGTTTGGCTATTAGGGGCCTTTTAATGGTTCTATAGAATTTTCAGGATTGCTTCTCATTTATGTGAATGATGCCACTGAGATTTTGATAAGGATTGTGTTAAACCAGTATATTGCTTTTGGTACTATGGGCATTCTAACCATATTAATTCTTCTGATCCAAGTGCATGGGGTATGGGTCAATTTATTTGTACCTTCTTTAATTTCTCTTATCAATGTTTTATAATTTTCAGTGTACAGTTTTTTCACTTCCTTGCTTAAATTTATTCCTAGGTATTTTATCTTATTCTATTTTTGAATGCTATTATAAATGGGATTATTTCTCAATTTCTTTTTCAGTTATGTTGTTATTTGTGTATAAAAATGCTATTGATTTTTGTCTGTTGATATTGTATTCTGTGAGTTTACTGATTTCATTTATTGGTTCCAACAGTTTCATTTTTGTGTGGAATCTTTGGAGTTTTTTCCATACAAGACCATGCTATCTGCAGGTAGAGATCATTTTAGTTCTCTGTTTAGAAAACTTTTGTTTCTTTTTCTTTTCTGATTGCTCTTGCTAGTGTTTCCAGTACTATGTAGACTAGAAGCTGTGGGAGTGTGAATCCTTGTCTTGTACTGAATTTTAACAAACAAAAATTTTCAGGTTTTCCCTATTGATTATAATGTTAGTTATGGGTTTTCAATCTCTTTATTTGTTATTGTTCTGTTTAGGCTTTTTGTTTCTTGTTGACTTAATCTTGGTAGGTTACATTTTTCTGGGAATTTATTCATTTCTTCCTGGTTATCCAATTTGTTGGCACATAACTGTTCATGATAGCACCTTACAATTTTTTAATTTATGAGGCATGTGTTGTAATTTCTTCGCTTTCATTATTTTATTTTATTTTATTTGTTTGAGTCTTCTTTCTTTTTTCTTAGTTAGACTTAGCTGAGACTTTGCCAAATTTGTTTACTTTTTAAAAAACAACTTTTAGTTTTATTGACACTTTCTGTGGTTTTCTTGTTCTATGTTTATTTCTGGTCCGATTTTTATTTTCTTTCTTCTGCCAATTTTGGATCTAGTTTGTTCTTTTCCTAGTTCCTTGAGGAATAATGCTAGCCTATTTACTTGAGATATTTCTTCTTTTTTAATGTAGGTATTTATCGCTGTAACCTTTTCTCTTAGCAGTATTTTTGTGCACCACATAAGTTTTGGTATGTTGTATTTATATTGTTGTTTATCTCGAGATATTTTTAAATTTCCCTTTGGATTTCTTCATTGACTCATTGGTTATTCAGGGGCCTGCTATTTAATTTCCACATATTTGTAAATTTTCCAAGATTCCCCCTACTATTGATTTCTAGTTTCATATCATTTGTGGTCTGAAAGGATACTAAAAACATGTCCAATCTTTTAAATTTGTTAAGACTTGTTCTGTGGTCTAACATATGGTCTATACTGGAAAATGTTCCATGTGCATTGGAGAAAAATGTGTGTTTTGCTGCTGCTGGATGAAAAGGTCTTGTGAACGTCTATATTAGGTCCATTTGGTCAAGACTGCAGTCCAATTCCAGCATTTATTTATTAATTTTTCCATCTGGTTGATCTATTCATTGCTGTAATTGGGAAATTAAAAACCACTACTATTATTATTTTGCTATTCATTTATTTCTTCATCCATTAATTTTGCTTTATGCACTTAGATGCTCCAATGTTAGGTATACATATATTTACAATGGTTATGTCCTCTTGATGAATTGACCCCTTTATCATTAGATAATAACCTTTTTTATTCTCTTGCAACAGTTTTTGACATGAAGTTTATTTTATCAGAAATAAGTATAGCCACATGTGCTTTCTTTTGGTTACCATTAGTATGGAATATCTTCTCCCATCTTTTCACTTTCAGTATACTGATGTTCTTAATGCTTAATTGGATCTCTTATAGGCAGCATAGAATTGGATCTTGTTTTTAATCTATTCAGTCACTTTATGTCTTTTAAGTGGAGATTTTAATTCATTTACATTCAAGGCTATTGTTGACAGTAAGGCATTACTACTGTCATTCGATTTTGGGTTGTTTTGTAGTTCCTTTGCTCTTTTCTTTCTCTACTATTGTCTACCTTTGTGGTTTGCTAATTTTCTGTATTGCTAAGCTTTGATTTCTTTCTTTTCTCATTCATATATCTGCTGTAGCTTTTTGTTTTGTCGTAAGTATGAGGCTTACATATAACATCTTATGGTTATGATCTGTCTTAAAATGTGAACAACTTAATTTCTGTAATGTACAAATATTATAGACTTTTACTTTTCTGTTCCACAATTTGTTTTTAATGTCATAATTTACATCTTTCCGTATTATGAATTTCTTAAAAACTTACTGCAGCTTTAGTTATTTTGGATAATTTTAATTTTTAACCTATATACTAAAGATGTGATTTACACACCACATCCTTACAGTACTGGAGTATTCTATATTTGACTATGGTTATCTTTACCAGTGAGTTTTATACTTTCATGTTTATTCATGATAGTAATTATCATCCTCTCATTTCTGCTTGAAAAACTTCCTTAAGCATTTCTTATAAAGCAAGCCTAGTGGTAATAACTTTTCTCAGCTTTTGCTTGTCTGGGAAAGATTATTCTTCTTCACTTACAAAGGACGGGTTTGCTAAGTACAGTGTTCTTAGTTAATAATACTTTTCTTTCTGCACTTTGAATATACTATTCTGTTCTCTCCTAGGTTGCAAGGTTTCTGATGAGAAATTCACTGATAGTTTAATGGGGAACCTCTTATATGTTATTTGATGCTTTGTTCTTACCACCTTGAAAATATCTTTTTGTATTTGAGTTTTGACAGTTCCAGTTTTGAGGTTCCAGATATCTGGGGATAGACCACCATTTCAGCTTGGCTCTTGGAAGAGGGTGCACGAGTGACTGTGATGGCTGTGTAGTAGCTTGGTCCTAGAGGGTAGGGTGTATCAACACCTCTGCTTGGAGATGGCGTAATACTGGGTGGACATGGTGCAGTGGAAACTGAGCCTAAGAATGGAGAAAAATAATGACGATTTGCCCCTAGAGCAGATTGGAGTGGCTCTAGTTTCAACATGGTACAGATAAGTAGCAGCTTGGGCCACAGCGGGCAAATCACAGTGTCAATTCTTTCTAAGGAAATAGCTCAGCATGTAGACTCTGGGAAACTTCCTTCTCTAGGCTTCAAGCTTATGAGGACTGCAAGTAACAAGGAACAGACTCCAGTTGTTTGTGGTGGTGATGGGGGCTGCTGGGGTCCTCTTGATTACCTTTTCCCTGCAGGTAAAAGTCTCTCCTGGTTCTTTCTTTTTTCTTTGTTGCTGTCCTGGGTTCTGTGCTTTTTGGGATTTCTGCTGCTTCTTTGCTATTCTTTGGTTCTTGACTTTAGTTATTTGCATAGAAATGTAGTTGTTTATTTGTTGTTTTGTGGTTTTTGTGGTGTAGAAGAGTACTCCCAAATTTTCAGTTATGCATTTTATATAGAGAGAGATAAAATGGAACATTATATGTAGAGATAAAGATATTATGTCACACTTAATGACAAGTTTTCATTATATTGGAAGTTGTTCTCCATGGAAGTTCAAGTTCAACTTTCCACACCATTACTGTATGAACACTAGCAGTATCACAATTGACTGTAGTATTAAATTCTGTTCAATTTCTCACTGCCTCAGTGTTTTTAGCTTGTCCAAGATAATTCTTCCATTTACACAGCACGTTAGTATTCACAGGGCATAAGTATTATGGAAGGACATGACTCAGTCATGCTGAAATCTTATATATACAACGTGTTGCCCCTGCCTCATTTAATTTTGGACGTACATGCTTTCAACCTTGGACTCGGAGGCACCCATTTTGCACCAATTATATCAAATTTTAAGCTCTTTGGAAGTCCGGAATTGCATAATCTTGAGAGAAGACAATTTAGCAATGTGCTAATTTTCTTTGTGCATTGTACCTATAGTGTTTGGCTTACTAAAGTTTTCTTCTTTTCTAGGGATTTTGTTTCCTGTTTATATGAGCTGGGGTAATTCAGAGGCCTCCACAGGTAATAAATCCTGCAAGGCAAAGGAAGACCAAGATAGGAAAACATTCTTTTCCCTGGCTCAACTGACAAGGTGGCTCTGGAGTCTGCAGTACAGTTTTTAAAAAAATTTATAGGGTGAGCTCTGCCCACAGAAGGACCAAGAGCAACAAACCATTTCACTTCATTCCAATTTTCATGAAGAAAAAGTTTTGGGAAGCAGATAAGAGATTGTAGACAGAAATAGATATCATATGTGACCTGATAACTACAGTTTAATTATGAGTAGAATCAGGGAGAAAGTTATTTCTAAATCTTTCCTTCCTTCCTATATCTGAATTGTTCAAGATAAAATAGAAGAAAATGCGTGTGTTGTATCTACAAAATGAACTACATTTAAAGGAATAATTTTCTCTGTCCTTTGGATTGTTTGTTTAATTTACTGGAGTGTTCCAAATAATAGAATATAAGAGTTGTATTGGGCTTTCCAGTCAATACCCTTGGCTTTTAAATGAAGAAACTGAGGCTCAGGGAGACAGTATATCTTCTTGTCCTAATAAACAGGCTCCCCCCTTTTCCCCAGTCATCTCTGATTCTTTTTTTTTTTTTTTTGAGTTGGAGTCTCACTCTGTCACC
>NW_006987856.1:95271-99767 GCF_000164805.1 Carlito syrichta
CCTTCTGCCTCAGCCTTCCAAGTAGCCGGAATTACAGGCGTGTGCTACCACGCCCGGCTAATTTTTTGATTTATTGTAGAGATGAGGTCTCGTCAAGTTTTCCAGGCGGGTCTCGAACCCACGGGCACCTCAGCCTCCCAAAGCGCAGGATTACAGGCTGAGCCACCGAGCCCGGCCATCTCTGATTCTTTTTAACATAGACTTAGATTCCTTATCTGTCCCCATACCCCGGCCCACCACACTGAGCATACCTTCATGTCACCAGTCTTGACTTAGTTAAGGTTTCATTCGCAACAGCAGGCTGGGTATAAAATTGGGGTTCCTGAAGTGCTCTCCCTTGGTGAATTAAAGCAGTTAAAACTCAAATCATATTATCTGCATTCGTTTCAGAAGAGAGTGAACATAACAGGCGCATACTCCCCACAAACACGGAAGAAGAAATTTTTGAGAAAACTTGTCTCAAATTCCTGAGATAACCTGTAATGCTCAATGAAAGCAGCCCAAGATCAAAATCTGGAGAAACAAACAATCAAACAAATAAACAACAAAAAAAGTGCTTCCAAAGATAGTTTGATTTTTTTTTTTTTAGCAAATAAATGGATGACAGGAGATATGAAGATGTAAAGAAGAAAAAGCAAGTGTGTACAGAGAGGAGTTAAAAGAGAGGCAGTTCCCTTGAGCGACCAAATGGCCCAGAGATGGGCAATAAATCTCTTGACAGTTTTTCAATGTCTAAGAAATCTGTGTTTATAAGTTAGCTAAAACACCTGCTCAAGTTTCACTTTTGGTAACTTACATTTTGTATAATTTGGCTTGTGTTTTAAAGGGTGATGGGTGATTAGTGAAGCTGACCCTGATCCCTATTGAATTTTTCAAATTGAATGAATTGCATTTTGCACAGATAACATGTGTTGTTGTTAAAGTATTGGCCATCAGCTTCTCTGAAGAGAAATAAACAGTGGCATGAACTCTCAACTTTTCATTAACTTTTTATTTAAAACTAGTTATAGACTCAGAAGAAGTTGCAAAAATAATACAGAGAGGTCCTATGTACTCTTCAACCAGCTCCTTCCCTCTCACTCCCCATGACAGCTTTTACATAACGAGAATTCATTTTCCAAACCAGGAAATTGACACTGGCATAAAACAAATAGTTAGACTATGGATCTTACTCAAATTTCATCAGTTTTTATAAGTACTCATATTTAAGTACGTAGTTCTAAGAAAATTAATTCTATGTACAGATTAATGTAACCGCTGCTACAACTCAGATGCAGAACTGTTCCATCACCTCAAAGGAATCTCTCACATTACTTGTCTGTAGTCACTTTCCATTAACTTTTTATATAAATGAATTTGCCGTGTTGTTTTATTTCTTTATTGCTCTTCATTAGATAGGATTTTTTTTTATTCTAGGGAAAATGATACAAATTGTTTTGCCTTAAAGAAGATTCTAAAAATTGAGATGAAACTTTCTTATTTTCTTATGACATAAGTGATAAATATCATGAGAGATATTCTATAAAATATAGTTCAAATTCCTAATTTATTCACAATGTCAAAGAAGCTCTTTGAAAGGCATAAAGCCCCTCTGTTTTCCACTGTGGGTTATAGGGTTGTAATGAAGTGATAAGAGGCTGTCCCAAATGAAGGCTTCTCTGTCTGGTCTTAGTGAGTGAGAATTTTGACTATCCCATGCAATCTTTTTCCAGTTTATGGAGTTGAAAATGATGTTTTAAAATTCCATCTTTCCTCTTATATATCTTGGATGAACAAAAGAGTATCTTAAAGATATATCTGTCTGCAAGACGGAAAGGAAAGACATTTTTGGAAGTTCTCTATTTAAAGTTTAAAAGAGGATAGTGTTTAGAACAGGAATTTCATATACATATACTCTAGTAAGCAGACAGGGAATATAGAGGGGTAAAAAGGCAGAATACAAATAATGTGAACTTATGACATTTAAAAGAAATTTAAACTCAAATAATGCTCAACTGGACAAACAAAGCTCATGAGACAGCCTAGTACAACTTGTAGGTTTTTAACAACATGAGTTTACAAGAAAGGGTTTAATAAGCTCCAAACTTTAAAAAAAAAGAAAAGAAAAGATTTTCTCTTAGGAAAGTAATTACATGTCACAAGGAGAGCTTCCTATTGATCAGTTAAATCTGTCTCTTGTCTCCCATTGCTGAGTTGGGCTCATGTGATATTGTAATGATAGAATGAAGACAGATACACCAAGCCAAGAGAGGTCAGAGAGGACATGAACCCAGTACAAAAGGAAAGGAAGAAATATAAACTTAAAGTAACAGTCAGACTCCTTCTGAACCTTGTGGTCCTCTCAGTTTTAGCAACAGAATTGGTGTAGATGTTTCACTCACGATTCCCAGTCTCCTCTCTGCAAAAACGCTCTTCCTGATGGAACTGACCATGACTTCCCAGCAGGGCTGCCCATCACTGCTTAAGAGGACAACTCTTCATTTGTGAACAATGACTCTTTTTATTCAGCCTGGCATTACTCTTAATAGGCTCTGCCAAATCAGAGTGGCCATCTACAGGTGGGTCTTGGTGGGGATGGAGAGTTCGAAGGCAGGTAGTCAGGCAAGTTGTGGCCAGGCCCAGCAAAACAAAGGCGATGCTTTTCATGCAGACTCACTGATTTCTCCTTTGTCTGTTTCAGTGCATTTGGTGGATAGAATACACTGGTCCCAATTTTAGCTTTTAGTTTCTTTTTTGAGCAGTTCTATGTATTGTGAAGTTGATATTTCATGACTTTTTTCCTTACAGGTTTTCCAAAGAATACAGAAAAAATTTAGTCACTCTTTTAAAAGATATAATAAAACTCATTTTATATTTTAATTATTATATTTATCCATCATGGACTGCTATATAAATCTCAGATATATCATGGAAACTTGGTGATCTACTTTGCTGTATTTTGACACATTTTGCCATTTCATCATCCTAGAAAATGTTCCATTACTATTTACCAATTAAACTCAACTATGGTAATAAAGAATGATAAAATAGTCTGGAAAAATACAGAAACAGTCAAATAAATCATCCCTATTTTACGGACTTTCAGTTTTAAAAATTGTTTTGCTTTCAGGAAGGTACAAAAGAAGACTAGATCCATTTTTATCATTTTTTTAAACCTTTTGCTGAATATCATTGAGATCAGGAATTTTTACATGTTTTCCCATAATGACAAATAGAGAAAGTTGACAGAAAGTATTTTTAAATTTGCTCGGTGAGTCAGAAGATAAATGCAAGGAGACAGCAGCATTCTTCTAGATTCTAACAATGGCTGTAAAATTGACTGTATAGTCAAAATCTCAGCCTATAAAACTTCAGATGACAATATCTCAGATAAATTTTCCCAAACTCAAGAGTAGATGAGTAATGCATTGGGTTGTGCAGCTTATGGTGGCACTGGAGAGGGAGCACTGAGCTATTTGGTACAAAGTGTAACAGAACAGACTTTACCAATTGAAACTGTGGCTTCAAACGTAGATCAGAAATAACAAACCTCTTAACAACCAACAAGACTAAAGAAGAGTATACTTAAGTTGAAGACACAACACTTGATCGACAACAAGAAGTTTGTGTCTTTGAAAGAACACTTCCCGATGCGGCTAGTAGTCTTTGTTTTCTCCAGTGCTGTGCTGTGACATTGCCCTGTGCAGCAGAAGTTGTATTCTTTATTAGCTTGGTAGAGCATTTTCTCTCACTCTTTTTTTTTTTTTAAACATACTAGCGACTTTCATCCTTTGAAACGTGTGCTGTAAAAGAAGAATCAGCACATACTATTGAAAGCGCAATATTTGATTATCACTGCAAGATGTGCTCTGATCTAAGCCTTCTCCTCAGCAATGGACACAATGAGTACCCCAGTGGTGCTCCAGCAGCACTGCGTGAAACTGGGGTTACCGGAAAACTGCTAACCTCTTATGGATTTATTCAATGTTCAGAACATCAATCTAGACTTTTCTTCTACTGTTCACAGTAGAATGGCAACCTGCAGGACTTAAACGTAGGAGATAATATTGAATTCAAAGTATCATCTGACTGGCAGACTGGGAAACCCATTGCTGTTAAACTGGTGAAGATAAAACCAGACATGTACCCGGGAGAAAAAATGAATGGACAAGACCTGTTTCACCTGACTTATACCCCTGAAGGTGGGACGGAAGTGTTCAACTGGAAACCAGAGATAAAGGAAACTTTGTAATGGATAACAATAAACATACTGGTGCTGTAAGTGCTCGTAACATTATGTGGTTGAAAAAGAAGCAAGTTCACTGTCTGGGAGTCATTTGCACCATGAAGGAGACATTTGGCTTTATTGAAAGAGGTGGCTCAGCCTGTAATCCTGCGCCTTTGGGAGGCTGAGGTGAGTGGATTGCCTGAGGCCGCGGGTTCGAGACCCGCCTGGGCAACTTGGTGAGACCTCCTCTCTACAATAAATCAAAAAATCATTCGGGCGTGGTAGCGCA
>NW_006987856.1:100078-120595 GCF_000164805.1 Carlito syrichta
CTTTGAAGACAAAGATACAAGATCCAAGTGACCTTGCTGGAAGGTGACCATGTAAAGTTTAATATTTCAACAAACCAATGTGACAAATTAGAATAACCAATATGGAAGTTCTATCAAATACATCTCAGTTCACTAATGAAGCCAGATAAATGGGTGTGATTGCTGCCATGAGAGATGGTTTTCGTTTCATCAAATGTGTGTTTCATGTTGCTCATATGTTCTTACACTTGGGTGAACTTCTGGATGAGAACCAGCTCCACATTGCAGGTAAAGTAGAGCTTACTGTGGCTTCTAATACACTCGCTGACCAAATAAATCATGCTAATAGGATTTAAAAACTTCCCAAGGGTACGGTTTCATTTCATTCCCATTCATATTATTCTTTTTGGGACACTGTAGAAAAAGAAGCCACTTTTCCGATCCTAAAACCACTGGTCAAAATAAGCAAACAGAAAGAGTCTGAGAATGGTATGATTGCTTATAATGGTTGTGACTGAAACTGATTATTGTTTTTTTAAGCCAAGGATCTGAAGGATCCACTTCTCCTCAAACAGGAGATAAGGTTGAATTTAGTGTTAGACAGAGGCCTGGACAGCAGATTGCAACTTGTGTGTGACTTTTATGTCATAATTCCAACTCTAAGAAGCTCTTGACTTATGTGGCAACTCTGAAGGATAATTTTGGATTTATTGAAACAGCCAATCATAATAAGCAAATCTTTTCCTGTTGCAGTGAGTTATCCGGTGATGTCAACAGCCTGGAACTGGGAGATATGGTTCCATATCTTGTTCAAAGGCAAAGGCCACAAAGTCAGTGCAGAACAAGTAAACCAAAAACACTCAGTGAATGATATTATGGAGGAAGCTGAACCCACCATTTACTCTGGTAAAGTCATTCATCCCCTGAGGAGTGTTGATGTAACACTGACCGAGTGCCAAGGAATAATGAAGATGATGGAGGAGGGAGATATGGAAGGTGGGATCCATCCACTTGGCATAGTTGGAACAGCCAACAAAGGGGATCACTTGAGAGAGGAGAGAAGTCGAGTTCCAATTGTTTGACCTGGGCCCAAATGTGCAGACTATGGCTTTCAACATCATGGTGGCCTAGGGCCACCGTGGAGTGTGTGAAAGATCAGTGTGGCTTCACTAACTACAAAGTAGAAGTTCGCAAGGAGCTTCTTTTCCATGTAAAAGAAGTTCAGCATGGCCTTGAGCTACAGTCAGGAGATGGGTGGGGTTCTCCATCTTAATCAGCACTGCTAGCAAGAACAGCACTTGTAATGTTTGATGAGTCTGTGAGGGTCCCAAGTTTGTTTCAGCTCCTCTACCTGACGGGTTAGTCAATTGCCTGAAGAACATCTCCTCGGATGATGCCAACGTTTCTTGCCTAAGGGCTCTTCATCTGCCATGGGGACCAGATAACTCAATTGATGTGGAAATAAATATCAGGTGGGTGTCACTGAGTGGCCACATCTAAAATGCACATAATTAACCCACTATGATCAAGTTGGGGGGAAATCTACTGAAGGGTTCTATCTCTCTCTTCATCCCTCCTGACATCTGGAATACTTATTCTATTGAACTATGACATTAGTTTTAACACTCTCCTCATGCTGTGTTTTAAAAACAAAGATATTTAAGGAAATCATTTTTAAATTGAGCACAGTTGTAGCCTGGAAAACTTTAGGCAGGCATGCCATTTACTATAAATTGTAGGAGCTTTATTTGGTGCACTTACTGTTATTGGTAATTGCCCATGTAAGTGAAAAATATAGATGGGTGTTTTGCTAGCCCTATGAAATTCTGTATTTGATATTTAGTATATATCCTACATTTATTTATTTGTTTATTTGAGTTGCACTCCGTTGCCCAGGCTGGAGTGCAGTGGCATGCTTACGGCTGGCAGACTGGGAAACCCATTGCTGTTAAACTGGTGAAGATAAAACCAGACATGTACCCGGGAGAAAAAATGAATGGACAAGACCTGTTTCACCTGACTTATACCCCTGAAGGTGGGACGGAAGTGTTCAACTGGAAACCAGAGATAAAGGAAACTTTGTAATGGATAACAATAAACATACTGGTGCTGTAAGTGCTCGTAACATTATGTGGTTGAAAAAGAAGCAAGTTCACTGTCTGGGAGTCATTTGCACCATGAAGGAGACATTTGGCTTTATTGAAAGAGGTGGCTCAGCCTGTAATCCCGCGCCTTTGGGAGGCTGAGGTGAGTGGATTGCCTGAGGCCGCGGGTTCGAGACCCGCCTGGGCAACTTGGTGAGACCTCATCTCTACAATAAATCAAAAAATCAGCCGGGTGTGGTAGCGTGTGCCTGTAGTTCCGGCTACCCGGAAGGCTGAGGGGGAAGGATCGCCGGAGCCCAGCAGGTTGAGGCTGCGGTGGCCGGGAGCGACCATTGCACTCCAGGCTGGGCGACGGATTGAAACTCCATCTCAAAAAAAAAATAAATAAATAAAGAATTGATAAGCTGGATATCTCTGAATTGCATTCAAAGAGCATTGGTTCTCTCTCTCTCAGAACTCTTTCTTTATTTCTTTACATCTATGTTTAACTATCCATCATCTATCTATCATTATCTATCTATCTAGCCATCTGTCTATCTATTTATCTAATCTATCTATCATCTATTTACCTATTCTCTCTATTTTTCTCTCTCCTTAAAATCAGGAAAATATTGAATAAAAATTTAAGTGTGCTATATTTAATTCTTATTAAAATTTCTAATAAAGTTTTTCATCTCTTAATTCTTACTTCTGTAATTATCCACACTATGACAAATTTATAAAAATAAAAGGGATTATTAGGCTGAGAGAGTAAAAAGTTATGTCTATTTTCCTTGTACACTGTGGGTTAAACACCAGGGCAAAACAATGCCTACTCAATGTATATTGGAAGATCATGGGTATTATTGTCTATATTCTGATATGAATTTTGAGAAATAGCACGACATACATTATAAAGAGTATTAGCCTGAAACTGAGGCAATGTGTTTTCTAGCCCTTATTTTGTCATACGGCTGTGTGATAGTAGGTAAACAGCTTAATGTTTCTGGGCTCTAGTTTCCTAATTCTGTAAAGCGAGTAAATAAGAAAGATTTCTTGTCTCATGCCAAATAAAAGATGTTGAAATAGTTAAAATTGATGTTTTTTGAGGGTCACCAACACATGTATGGCCTAATTTTCTTTCTAAAATTGTTTTGTTGGAGGCTGAAGCAGATATTATCCCAAATCAAATGGTTGTTTTTCACAAAAACCAATCTTTCATTCAACTAATCATTAATTTAGCCACAAAACACTTATCTACCTGTTCCACATCAACAGCTGAGGAAAAAATAAGTAAGATCTTGTCCTTAAACGTCAAATATATAAGAAGTAAACTTGATAAAGTATATATGTGTTGTGATGTGAATCAAAGTTTTGGAAGAAGTCCAAAGAAAGGGGTCATGATGTTTCTGGGTGCATTGATGGTTACAGTGGATATGGTCAGCAAAAGGCTGAGAGAGAACAACTGAGTTAGTTGTCAAATGCTATTTTTCATATCATTTATAATCTTGTTGTAATGCAATTAATGACATCTGCTTAGATTTCAATGAAAATTATCCCCCAGCATAATTTCCTTTTTTCCAGGTATAGAGGATAACTTTGTCACAAGTAGTAAGTATGGTGCAGAATTATTTATTTTTACTATGGGTTTCATCGCATGAATAATCTACAATGATCAGGTGTCAGTCACAATTTCTATTTCAATGAAATCACCATCAATTCACCTCAGGTAAGCATCTCTCTCTTAGGAACTAGAATCTCTAAGCCAAGGAGCTTGAAGTTGTAGAAATAGAAAGAAAATATCTGTGTGTTATTAGATATTGTAACGAAGAGAGCCCTCCTGTTTCTGTTCCATAATTCTCAAAACAGTATACTTTAATTTTAGGGAGAAAAGTACCATATTTTGGTCATAGATTCAAAGCACAGGCTTCACTTTATAAAATACAATTCCAACCATTTAAGGTCCTGTGTCCTGACTGACATGATAAATGAGTGTACAGATAGTCATTGCATTGTTCTATCCCAAAGGGACCATCATCGCACTTCTTTACCTGTTAAATAATTACCTGGTTAAAAGCATTTTTGTGTGGAAAGTTATGTATGTGAGCAAAGTATTCTAAGTCCAGAGCTGGTTGTGTTGATAGAAGCATTATAGATTGGCAAGGAATATTCATTTTCCAAATACACGTCTATTCAAATAAGGCTAAATTTTGCCCTTTCATTTTGGAAGTAGTGCAGTGAAATAAATCCTTTACTATGTGACTGATTGGTTCCTGTGAGGAATGGTGTAACATCAGGAATTTGTCCTTAGTCTCTGCTATTAGATGATTTGGCATTCGGAAGTAGCAATAGCCAGATCAGTCTTGGTGAAGAAAAGTTCTTTTGGAAATTTTAAGTTTTGTTCACAAATCCTCTGATGCTCCTCCCTTCAAAAGGTGCAGCCTAATTCCCCACCTTCTATGTGGGATGAACAAAATTATTTGAATCTAGTGAAGAGAATGTGGCAGGAGTGATGCATTTGACTCCCAAGCCCAGGTAATAAAAAAGTCGATTCTGCTCGGCCCACATGGAAAGAAACGGAAACATAGTTTAGGGATAATTTGCCAGGCATGTTGAGTAAGCCTCTATAGAAAGAGATCCTCCACTCTCAGTCAAATCTGCAGGTGACTGTAGTCACATCTGACTTAAATGTGACCTCAAGAGACCCCCTGGGCCAGAACTACCCAGCTAACCCATTTCAAAACTACAACAGGAAGTATCACCCTCAGAATGTATTCTGTACTTTCTAAACTGAATTTTCTCTTATATATCATCTCAGATATTAACAAGAAAAAAATAGGGCACTTTTTTTGGCATCCTTGTTTTACATTCTTATGTATGCACATATGGAAGCTCAAAGAAATATTCACATAAAGCAAATACTCTTTTATACGCGATTTTTTGCAGGTCATATAGGGACCACATTAGAGACTCCCTGCTCTACTCCCATCTCCACGAGTAAGCTCAATGAGAAATAATACAGAAAAGTAAAATACAGTAATATAATTGTAAATATTAGAAAATAGAAATACATCCAAAACTTGACTGTGAAATGATATGATCTGGTTATAATTCTGACAATTCAGATTTAAAAAATTAACTTCTTATATTGCATATGTTAATTGAAGAAACATATGCAAGTACAAATAAATTAGAACTTATCAATAAATTAGGAAACATTTATAATTCTATCACTCAGAGAGAACATGATAACTGTCAATATATTTCTTATGTTTCTCTCTATATTTATTTTTAAACAGGAACCATATGCCAATTACTCTTTTCTAATTTTCTGTTTTACATAATGTTTAGGAACATAATTCCACATCAATAAATATTTTTATACTTTATCGTATTTAATGCGTATATGAAGAAAGCCAAAAAAAAAATCCAGAATTATTTTTTGGAGGGTGAGCCCTTTGTAGCACAGGCTTCTCCCACTATGAAAGTATCCTAGGAATCCATTGGCATCTGTGTTCCAGCTAGCATTGTTGTGAGAGACTGCTTTCAACTTCAGTGAATTGATTTAAAGATTCTTTCAGTGCATTTGCCTATTTCATGATGGGTGATTTATGAATATACCTGCTCACACTGTACTATGTTCAGCAGTTTTTGTCCCAACATGGCATGACCTCTGTGCTCCACCTTCCCTATCCACCCACTCTCACCCCAAGTGAGTTTTTTTGTTTTGTTTCCCTGATGGAAAAAATCCTGAAAGGGACACTTTTTGCTGAATTGGAAGAGGTGATCTGTTTAGGGTCCCAGTTTCTTCCTTTTTCAATCTTGGGAGGTTATGATGCCAGAAATTTCATTTCCTCTAAATTTTCTAGTGTATCCACATGCAGTTGTTCATAGTGATCTCATAATCTTTTGTATTTCTTCAGGGTTAGTTGTAACATCACCTTTTTTTTTGTTTCTAACTGTTTATTCAAATTTTCTCTCTCTTTTTTGTTAATCTGGCCAGGGGTCTGTCAATCTAATTTATCCTTTCAAAGAACCAGAAGAACCAGTTTTTCATCTTGTTGATTCTTTATATCCTTTTTTTGGTCTCTATCTCATTTGACTGTGACTTTATTTTAATAATTTTTATTATTCTGTTAGTGTTAGGATTGAATTTTCTTGTCTTTCCAGCTCCCCAATATGTGACGTTAGACTGTTTATTTGAAATCCCCCTATTTTCTTGATGTGTGTGTGCAGTACTGATTTCATTGTAACCTAGAGGTTTGTTTTATCTCTGTTTTCATTTGTTTCTAGGAATCATTTGATTTCAGCCTTGATTTCTGTGTTAACTCAAAAGTCCTTCAAGAGCTTGTTGTTTAATTTCCATGTACTTGTGTGTTTTGGGAGGTTCCTGTTGGTGATGATGTTTATTTTTATTCCACTGTGGTCTGAGAAGATGGTATGATTTTGAACTTGTGAAATCTGTTTATGCTTGACTTATGTCTGAGTATGTGGTCCATCTTGAAGTACATTTTGTGTACTAATGAGAAGATTGTATATTCTGTGGTTGTTGTATGAAGTGTTTTATAGATGTCTAGCAGGTCCAGTTGGTTGAGTGTTGAGTACAGTTCCAGATTTTCTTGTTAGTTTTTTGTTTTGATAAGCTGTCTAATGCTGTTAGCATAATATTAAAGTCTCTGACTACAATTGTATGGCTGTCTATGTCCTCTCTTAGTTTAATTAGCAATTGTTTTATAAATCTGGATGCTTTTTATTGGATGTGTATCGATTCAAGATGGCTTTTTTTTTTTGGTGGATTTGGACCTTTTGCCATTATGTTGTGACCTTCAGTGTCTTTTTTAACTTCCATGGGTCTAAACACTGTTTTGCCTGATATGAGAGTAATTACTCTAGGCCAAGCATGGTACCTGTAATCCCAGCACTTTGGGAGGTGGATTCAAAAGGATTGCCCAAGCCCAGGGATTCAAGACCAGCCTGGGAAACTTGGTGAGACCGTGTCTCTACAGTAAATAAAAAAATTAACCAGGCATAGTGGCATATGCCCATGGTTCCAGCTACTTGAAAGGATGATACAAAAAGATTGCCTGATCCCAGCAGGTCAAGGCTGTGGTGACTGTGAGTGTGACACTGCACTACAGCCTGGGAGACAGAGTGAGACTCTGACTAAAAAAATTTTTTAAAAAAGCTACTCCTGCTCTTTTTTGCTTTTCATTTGCCTTGAAACTCTTTCTCCAGTAACCTGTGGGCATCATTTGCAGTGAAATGGGTTTTCTGAAAACAGAAGGGTGGATTATTCTTCTTTATCTAATTTCTCACTCTATGCCTTTTGAGTGGCATGTTCAGTCCATTCACTTTTTAAGTTAAATATTGACATGGGGGGGTTTTCTCCTGTTATGCTTCTATTAAGAGTTTGCTTGACTTTTTAGGTTTTGTGGTTGATTGGTATGGTCTGATAACTGTGCTCACCTGTGCTTTTGAGATGGGTAGAAGCATTCTTCCATTTCTGTACTTCGTATTTTCTTAAGCATCTCTTGAAGGGCTACTCTGCTGGTGGCATATTCTCTTAGGTACTGAATTTCTGGTAAGGATTTTAATTCTTCTTTATTACTAAAGCTTAGCTTGGCAGAGTAGGAAATGATTGTCTGAAACTGCTTTCCTTTTAGAACATTACAGATGGAAGCCCAGTCTCTTCTGGCTTGTAGGGGGGTTTCTGCTCAGAAGTCTTCTGCAATTCTGATGGGGCTTCCTTTGTAGGTGGTCTGTCCTTTCCCTCTAGCTATCTCTAGGAATTTTTCTTTTGTGCTCATCTTGTGAAGATGAATTATTATATGCTTTGAGTTCAGTCTTCTTGGTAATACCTTGCAGACATTGTCTGAATCTCTTGTTTCTGTATGGTTGCTTCTCTAGCAAGACAGGGGAAATTTCATTGAATGACCTCTTGGAATACATGTTCCGGGGATCTCTCAGTTTCATTTTCTCTCTCAGGGATGCTGATCAATCATAGATTTGATCTTTTTACATAATCTCAAATTGCTCATAGTCTTTGCTCATTCTTCCTAAACCTTTTCTCCTTGTTTTTGTTGGCCTAGGTTAGTTCAGTAGGTTAATCCTCAGGTCTGAGATTCTCTCTTCTGCCTGGTCAAGTCTGGTGTTGAGGTTGCCATTGTGTTTTGAAATTCCCAGGAAAAAATATTCATTTCCAGAAGTTAAGAATAGTCCTTTCTTATAATAATAAACTCAGCTTTCCCTTTCTGCACTGTTTCTATGGCCTGGATGATCTGTGTTTCCATCTTCCGTGGATCTCCTGGAGTGTCTTTGCCATCCATAATCTGAATTCTATGTCGGCTACCAGGGACAGGTCATTCTGGATGGGTTCCATTGCTTGGGATCTGGGAGGTCCTTTTGTGATTGTTGACTCATTAAGGTTTTAGGAATTGCCAGGTTTTTTGTTTTGTTTTGTTTTGTTGTTGATTCTTCCTCATCTGTGAGGGCAGACTCTACTCTTTTTTTGTTTAAATTTTGTTTTTAATTAGGTAGATTGCTACTGTGGGGAGGCACCTGTTTGTGGATTTTGTTTGTTTGTTCGATTGTTTTAGCCCATCCTCCATCCTCTGGTCTTCCTCTGGGGGTGGGGAGCAGTGGTAGGAAGGGTGGTAATCTTGCAGGAAACCATCTGAAACTGCTTCACTGGTGCTGTCAGAAACAGGGTGAGGCCTTTCCTCTACTTCAGAGGGTTAGCCCTCCATCCAGGACAGGCAACAAGGGTTCTATCTGGAGATGCTGTGTCCTCCTTCCTAGACTGCTTGTCTCATCGGCTGGTTGGCAGGTAACCAAGCAGAGTCCTGTGGCTCTACTCCTGGTCAGGAGCTTTTGGGGATATGGATAGGACTCCTTCTTTCTGGGCAGGACTGCCCCTCTTGCCCAGAGGTAAAAGGGAAGCAGTTGAGAGTTGTTATTTCTTCCTCTGTCTGTAAGTGGGCTGTGCAGAGGAGCCCTACCTCTTAGATCCCTCCCTGCTATGTGGGAAGGTCTGTCACACAATGGCATGCCCCTGTAGACAAGCCCTGTCTTCAGCCCTGACCTAGAAACCTGAAATGGTTGCATTACTCATTCTATGTGCTGGAGAGAGAGGGAGGGGAGTGTGCTCATGTGCATAGACCATCCCTACAGGGTGTTTTTTGCTGAGTCTTTCTGTGGGGAGGTGGTGTAAGTCTCCCCAGGTGTAAGACTCCCTTTGGTGTAAGACTCCCCAGGAAGTGGAGTTCCTTAGGCTCCATGTGAGAAATGCTGGTGCCTGTGTCTCTACTTACTCTACTACTCTAATCACTGTGAGAAGGTTGCAGAGCATGGGGGAGAGCTTGTAGGCTATCCCTCCCTTGACTGAAACTGCAGAGGCTTATGTGAGGTGTGTTGGAAAAAAACCAAAAACTAAAAAACAAGGTAAGACATTTTAATTCAACTCTCTGTCTCCAAGGGCACTCTTCCTTTCTCCCGTTGGATTTGCTTCTAGAGATGTCTGGGGCTTGATAATGTCTGTTCTCTACATCCCTAGGTGACCATCTATCTGATAGATAGCTTACATTTTCAGGTCGACCTTCAAAGCCTGCTTCTCCATATAGGTTTCTTTGTAGAAAACTGCAACCATCAGATGTCTTCAGTTGGCCATCTTTACCTTCCCCACAATCATTTATTAAATCAATCTGCTATTATATATTTATTTAGGGTGTTTCCAATATTTTTGCTGTTCAGAGTGACACCCACAGATAAATATGTATATTGATGATTATTTTCTCAGGGAAATAGGGTGAAAGAATTTAGAGTACAATTTTACTGTTTACTACAAATTGTCCCCAAGAAAGATTTTAGTAAAAATCTTTGTGGTGAGTTGGAATCAGAAATGCTGCGACATACTCCCAAGAGGCAAAAGAAAATGTTACTCTATCCTCACAAGCAACTGGGTTAACTTCTAGTGGGTGGAGTTTGAATTTGTCTGAGACCACACAGCCTCATTGTGTTTCTACATATACACGATGGAATACTATGCAGCCATAAAAAAGAAGAAAATCATGAATTTCGCAGCAACCTGGATGGAACTAAAGTCTATAATATTGAGTGACCTCTCACAAAAACAAAGATCTGAGTATCACATGTTCTCACTTATATAGTGGACCTTCATCATCCAACTTTATTACTATAAGAAAATGACAGACAGTGGTGGGAGACTATGGTGGGGGGAGGGGAAGGGAGATGGGATTAATGGTAGTAAACATCTGTCTGGGGACGGGGAGACACCTCTTATCAACAAGGGTGCCTGAACGAAGCATATTTGTATACCTAACCCTTAAATGTACCCCACAATATCAACAATAAAAAATATTGATTATAAAAAAAAGTGCTCCAAGATTATGTAGTCTGACATATTCATATAAATAATGATGGAAACTGAACCCAGAGCAATGTTTAAATGCCATCTTAAAAAAAAATCGCACAGTGCAGTGTCTGGCTGGAACTTGACATCCTGACTTCCAAATCAGTAGTTAGTATGGAGAGAGGCAAGATGGTGGTGGAATAGGTCAGAGTGTGAGAGTCAAAAGTGAGTGTCCATAAAGACTCTCTCCATTAGTGGGTGTATGCCAGTGGGTGGGTGAAAGTCCATCTGAGGGGAGACTTGGGTTCATGTACATGGGGCTCTCCACCAGAGGTGACTGCAGCCCACCATGGCCCTGAGATTGGAGCCCCAGCACGCAAGACCACTTGCCATACTTGGGGCTTTCTTAAGAGGAGGCAATGGAGAGCAGCTGCTCCTCACCACCCAGCACTTGGCCCAGGCCATCACCTGTGGCAGCACACTGGGCATAAGTTCCAGGAACCCTGGAGAAGGCAGAGAAGAGAGATATGAAGTGGAGCCCCGCTGCCAATGAGAAGACACCAACCAGTGCCATCTTCTCTGCCATGGGGGCAGGAAAGGACCTGCATTGTGCCGCTCAGCTCTGTCTGGCCTCTAGTCAGGGGCCAAGAGGCTATCTCCTCATTGGACTTGGAGAGACAGATGCTCCTCCCTCACGCTGGAACAGGCACAGACACATCAGATCTCAGTGGGAGAGTTGACAGCAGCATCACTGAATTGGGTGAGTCTGGATCTGATCCCACAGTAGTCTGTAGGGCATCTGACCCATGCTGAGAGCAACCCTTTCAGCCTGCATTGAGAGCAGAGGGGAGGGACTGGAGACTGGAGCAGCTCCGTAATGCCATGGCAGCAGCCAAAATGAACCTGGAGTTACAAAAATAATCACAGAGTGAGTTTTATTATTATTATTTTTGCTTGTTTGTTTTCTTGCTTTTTGTTTTCTTTTCTCTGTTTCTGTTTTTGTTTACATTTTGCACTTGCTGTGTTTCTGTTATATTAATGTCTTTTTTAAAAGAGTTTCTGTATGTATATGGGTATTTTGGAGGGAGAGTACATCAATGGGGGGTTTGTTTGTATGATTGTCTGTATGTTTTTTTATTTTCTTGGTTTTTTCTGTCTTTGTTTCTGTTTATTCATTAGTTGGTATGCCTGTCTGTTTTTCCTCTTCTTCTCTCTCTCTCTCTCTCTCTCTCTCTGCTTTCCTTTCATCTTCCTACTACCTTTTCCATTCTTTTCCTTTTTCTTATCTCATTTTGGTTTCAGGGGGAAATAAACACCCTCACTGCATGGACAGAGTGTAAGGCAGTGGGTTCCAGGGGACCCACACATCTGTTAGCAGATACTGGGAATTTGCAGATAGCTTCTGAATCACAGCTCCCCCCTTAATTAAATCTAAAAACTGCCAAAGTACAGCCACCCAGCCCCTGTCCAGCCTCAAAATTGAACAAAACCAGAGGATATACATAAGGAAGAATAGGAAACTGAGCAAACAGAAGTAACTGAACAACAGAATTAAAGAAGAGATAAAAGAGGGGGAGAAAAATCTATACAAATGAAGAAAAACCAAAGGAAAAATATAGGTCCCATATAGACTCCTGGGAGTACAGCTGAGAATACAGACTTTGGAACTCAAACAATGAAGAGTCCCCAGAATGACTGGTCTCAAACCACAAACCCAGATATCAAGATATTAATAGACAGAATAAGTAGAAATGAGGAGAGACAAGAGGAAAGAATGAAGGAGTTGATAACTGAGATAACAGCAATAAAGAATTCAATAAATGCAATAAATTGCAAACTGATAAGCATGGAAAGTTTAACCAAGCAGAAGAAAGAATCTCAGAGTTTGAGGACCAAAATATGGAACTAACCCAAACTGTTAAAAACATAGAAAAGAAGCTTAAAAATATAGAACAAAGCCTCCATGAGATAAATGATTATTTCAAGAGGCCAAACCTAAGATTAATTGGAATCCCTGTGGCAGATAGAGAGACAGAGACAACCCTACAGTAAACATTCCCTGACATTATCCAAGAAAACTTCCCTCATCTCATCAGAGATGTGATCATTCAAACACAAGAGATTCAGAAAACCACTGCCAAGACAACAGATGAGAAGACCAACTCTTAAACACATAGTAATTTGCTTACACAAAGTAGATATAAAAGAAAAAATCCTGAAGGCAGCAAGAGAGAAAGGTCAGACTACCAACCAGGGAAGACCAATTAGAATAGCAGCAGACTTATCTACAGAAAAACTACAAGCTAGGAAAGATTAGAGTCCAATCTTCAAAGTTCTCAAAGATAAACAATTCAACCAAGAATTACCTACCCAGCTAAGCTAAATTCATCAGCTACAGAGAATTAAAAAGATTCCCAGACATTCAATCCCTAATAGTTTATATGGCCTCCAGACCAGCTCTACAGGAAACACTTAAGACAGTATTAAACACAGAAGGAAGAAAAAAAGTAGTTGCAATGTCCTTCACAAGAATTCAGGAAAAAGATTGAAAACAAACATTAATCAACTCAAAAAATAAAAGAAAGACAACAAACAAACAAACAGCAGCAGCAACAACAAACTATAACAGCCTCATGACAGGGATAAACTCTCACATATCAAAAATAAGTCTGAATGTCAATGGACTAAATGGACCACTGAAAAGATATAGAATAGTAAATTGGATAAAATATTATGATGCAGCAATATGTTGTTTCCAGGAGACTCATCTCACCAGAAAGGATACTCACAGACTCAGAGTAAGAGGATGGGAAACAAATTTTCAGGCGATCAGCACACAAAAGAAAGCACGAGTCACGGTTTTAATATCAGACAAAATACCCTTTAAGCTATCAAAAATTTAAAAAGATACAAAAGGTCACTACATAAGGATAAAAAGTTCAATCCACCAACAATAAATATCCGTTCTAAACATATATGCACCCAACATCGGACCACCAACTTTCATATAGCAGCTTCTTTGTAAACTAAAAAAATATGCTGACACTAACACTATTATAGCTGGGGACTTTAAAACCCCACTAACAACACTAGAAAGATCTTCAAGACAAAAAAACCAACACTAAAATCCAGAACCTCAACATGATGCTTGACCAAATGGACTTAATTGATACCTACAGAACACTAAATCCGACAACCACAGAATATACATTCTGCTCATCACCACATGGAATGTACTCAAAGATCAGTCACATTCTTGGCCATAAATCAAGCATAAACAAATTTCATGAGATTGAAATACTGCCATGCACCTTCTCAGACCACAGTGGAATTAAATTAAATATCAACATCAACAAAGTCCCCCCAAAACTCACAAAGACATGAACACTAAGCAGCATGACACTGAACAACTCCTGGGTCAACACAGACATCAAAACAGAAATTAAAGATTCCTGGTAAGAAATGAAAAGGAAGAAACATCTTACCAAAATCTCAGGGATGCCATAAAAGCAATACTAAGGGGGAATTCCTATCTCTACAAACACACATGAAGAAAATGGAAAAATCACAAGTAAACAGCCTAACAACCTAAGGAAGTTGGAAAAGCAAAACCACCAAAACCCTAACTTCTGCAGGAGAATCCAGATTCCGAATAAAAGCCCAAAGTTGGGACATAGAAGACAAAAATATAATACTAGAAATTAATGAAACAAAAAGCTGGTTTATTGAATAGATAAATAAGATCAATAGAACACTAGCTAGACTGAACAAGAAAAAGAGTAAAAGGGCCCAAAGCAACACAATCAGAAATGCAAAAGATGAAGTCACAACTGACCATGAAGAAATGCAAAAGATTACCAGAAATTACCGTGTATACTGTTATGGAAGTAAACTTGAAAATCTAAATGAAATGGAGGACTTTCTGACATCACACAACCTCCCCAGGTTGAAACAAGAAGAAATTGAGACTCTAAATAGACCAATGACAACCCAAGAAATTGACTATGTCATAAGAAATTTACCTACCAAAAAAAATTCCTGGACCAGATGGCTTTCCAGCAGAATTCTACAAAACATACAACAAGGAGCTGATACCAATCCTATTGTATGTATTCCAGGCAATTGAGAAAGATGGAACTCTCCCCAAATCATTTTATGAAGCTGGCATCACATTGCTACCCAAACCGGGTAAAGGTCCAACAAAGAGAACAACTGACCAATATCCTGGATGAACATAGATGCTAAAATTCTCAACAAGATTCTAGCAAACCGGATCCAACAACACATCTCAAAAATCATCCACCATGACTAAATAGGCTTCATCCCTGGGATGCAGGGCTGGTTCAACATCTGCAAGACCATAAACATAATTACATACATCAACATATGTAAAAACAAAAACCACATGATTATATCATAGATGCAGAAACGCTTTGATAAAATTCTGCCCCCTTCTTGATAAAAACCCTTGAACATCTAGGCATAGATAGAACATACCTCAAAATAGTAAGAGCCATCTATGAGAAACCCATAGCCAACATACTGCTAAACAGACAGAAATTGGTACTATTTTCCCTGAAAACCTGAACAAGGCAAGGATGACCACTCTCATCCCTCCTGTTCAACATAGTTTTGGAAAGCCTAGCTAGAGCAATCAGACAAGAGGAGGAAATCAGGCGTATCCAAACAAGAAAAGAGGAAGATGTTATTTCTCCTTGCAGAAGACATGATTCTTTTTCCCCCAAGTTTTTAATTTAATTTTATTTTTATCTTTTTTTAAAAACATTTTCTTTTAAAGATGTGGGGTACAATTCAGGGTTACATATATGAATGTTCATTATGAAGGTACCCTTGTTGATGAGGTGTGCCCCCCCTGGCAGATTCCCACTACTGCCAAGCCCAACTCCCTCTCCCGCCAGCTGTTTTCCGATACTGCCAAACCTTTCCTTACAGTATTAGGATAATTGTTCAAGGTCTGCTTATGAGTGAGAACATGTGATACTCAGTTCTTTGTTTCTGTGCTACATCACTCAGTATTATAGATTCTAAATCCCTCTAAGTTGCTATGAAGTTCATAATTTTGTCCTTCTTTATGGTTGTGTGATATTCCATTGTGTAATGTACCACTATTTTTAATCCAGTCCTCTTTCAATGGGCAGCACGGTTGGTTCCACATTTTTGCTATTGTGAACAATGCTGTAGTAAACACATGTGTACAGGTATCTTTTTCATAGAGTGATCTGAGTTCCTTCAGGTATATTCTCAGTAGAGGGATTGCAGGTTCATATGAAAGGTCAATTCTTAGACCTTTTAGGAATCGCCACACTGTTTTCCATAGAGGTTTATACTCCCACAAACAGTGTAGAAGTGTTTCCTTTTTCCCTCATCTTCTCTAGCATCTGTTGTTTTTTGAGTTATTGATGATTGCTATCCTGTCTGGATTTAGGTGGTATCTCAGGGTAGTTTTAACTTGCATTTCTTTGATGACTAATGAGGTTGAGCATTTTTTCATGTATCTGTTGGCTATTTGTATGTCTTCTTTTGAGAAATTCTATTTATCATATTCTGGACTTTAAACTTTATTATAAAACTACAGTAATCAAAAACACCTGGTATTGGTACAATAACAGGTATATAGACCAATGGAACAGGATAGAGATTCCAGAAGCAAAACCTCAATTTCTCAACCAACTCATATTTCAACAAAGCCTCCACCACCAACCACTAGGGAGAGAAGAGCCTATTCCGTAAATGGTGCTGAGAAAACTGACTAACCATATGCAGAAAATTAAATCAAGACCCCTTCCTATCACCACACACAAAAATCAACTCTAAATAGATCAAAAACCTAAACATCAAATCTCAAACTATAAGAACCTTAGAAAATTCAGGAGACTCTCTTATGGAAGTTGGAACTGGCAACCAATTCCTGATCAAAACCCCAAGTGTCCATGCCATTAGAGATAAGATAGACAAGTGCGGACTTCATCAAACTGCCAAGCTTCTGCAAAGCCAAAGAAACCATCAAGAGAGCAGGGAAACAGCCCACAGACTGGGAAAATTATTTGCCAACTGTATGTCTGACAAAGGCCTAGCATCTAGGACCTACAAGGAACTCAAATGTGCTGAAAAGAAAAAATACAAACGGCCCCATTACACAGTGGGCAAAAGAAGACATGATTCTATACCTCAAAAACCCAAGAGAATGTGTGAAAAACCTCTTTGCACTGATAAAGAACTTTGGCAAATAAATGTGCAAAAGACAGTTGCATTCTATGCACCAACAAACAAACAGAAACTCAAACAAAAAGCACAATCCCATTCACAATAGCCACACACACACACACACACACACACACACACAAATGAAATGCCTTGGCATTCTAATCAGAAAAGTCAAACACCTTTACAACAAAAACTACAAAACACTGCTCAAAGAAATCAAAGATGACACAAACAAATGGAAAAATATCCCATGCTCATGGATTGGAAGAATCAACATTGTGAAGATATCCATCTTACCTAAGGCAATCTACAAATTCAATGCAATACCCATCAAATTACCAGCAACATTCTTCTCAGACCTAGAAAAAAAAAACACAGGAATTCATATGGAAACACAAATGTCCAACAATAACCAGAACAATCCTCAGCAAAAAAAAAAAAAAAAAAAAAGCAGGTGGTATCACATTACCACATTTCAAACTTTATTATAAAACTACAATCATCAAAACAGTTTCGTCTTGGTACAGGAACAGACATATAGATCAAATGGAATAGAATTGAGATTCCAGAAGCAAAACCTCAATTTCTCAACCAACTCATCTTCGACAAAGCCTCCACCACCTACCACTGGGGAGAGGAGAACCTATTCAGTAAATGGTGCTGGGAAAACTGGCTGACCACATGCAGAAGATTGAAGCAGGACCCCTATCTATCCCCATGCACAAAGGTTAACTCCAAATGGATCAGAGACCCAAATGTAAAGCCTCAAACCATAAGAACCTTAGAAAACGAAGGACATACCCTCATGGAAATCGGAACAGGCTTCCAATTCCTGAACAAAATCCAAAACCCACAGGTCATAAGAGAGAAGATAGACAAGTGGGACCTTATTAAACTGACAAGCTTCTGCAAAGCCAAAAAAACCATCAAGAGAGCAGGGAGACAGCCTACATACTGGGAAAAAATATTTGCCAACACCAATTCTGACAAAGGCTTAACATCCTGGCTCTACAAGGAACTCAAACGTGCTGAAAAGAAAAAAACAAAGAACCCCATTATAAAACGGGCAAAAGATATGAACAGACACTTCACAAAGGAAGACATCCGAGCAGCCAACAGACACACGAAGAAATGTTCAACCTCACTAATCATCAGGGAGATGCAAATCAAAACCACACTGAGATACCACCTAACTCCAGTCAGAATGGCAATTATCAATAACTCAAAAAATAACAGCTGCTGGAGAGGGTGTGGTGAAAAGGGAACACTTCTACACTGTTGGTGGGAGTGTAAACAAGTGCAACCTCTGTGGAAAGCAGTGTGGCGATTCCTAAAAGCTCTAAATATCAGCCTCCCGTATGACCCCGCAAGCCCCCTACTAGGAATATATCCTGAAGAACTCAAATCACTCTATAAAAAAGATACCTGCACACGTATGTTTATTGCAGCATTGTTCACAATAGCAAGAACCTGGAAGCAACCATGCTGCCCATCAAAAGAAGACTGGATTAAAAAAATGTGGTACATATACACGATGGAATACTACGCAGCCATAAAAAAGAACAAAATCATTAATTTCACAGCAACCTGGATGGAACTAGAGTCTATAATACTGAGTGACCTCTCACAGAAATAAAGATCCAAGTATCACATGTTCTCACTCATATAATGAACCTTGAACATCCAATGTAATACTATAAGAAAATGACTGACAGTAGTGGGAAACTATGGGGGGGGGAGGGAGATGGGATTAACGGGTAGCAAATATCTGTCTGGGGACGGGGAAACATCTCTTATCAACAGGGTGCCTAAATGAAACGTATTTGTATGCCTAACCCTTAACTGTACCCCACGGTATCATAATAAAAAATATTTATAAAAATAAATAAATAAATAAATGGGACTATAGGCCCATGCCACCATGCATGGCTAATTATTTTTATTTTTATTTTTTTGTCGGGATGAGGTCTTGCTATGTTGCCCAGGCTGGTTTCAAACTCCTGGGCTTAAGCAATTCTCCTGACCTAGCCTCCCAAAGTGCTGGGATTACAATCATGAGCCACTCTGCCCAGCTGAGAATAACTTTTCAATAAAATCTGAAGAAAAAATCTTGCCAATGTACATTTGAGATTACTTACTTAGCCCTATTGTAAGATGTAAGGTTCTACAGACTTACATATCTACAGACAGATATACTAGCTAGATAAAGATGGATGTAACCACCCATGTACCCAAGCAGACTGGATATAATGAAGAAATTACTCTTAGGGCTGGAAGTAATGAAACAGAGTAGAGAAGAAGAAGATTAATTTATCTGTTGACTCTGCCCAATGTCACCAGTGTGGGATATACAGGATGATATATAAAGTCATTACCTGTAGGACGATTTTACAAATGGTCTTGGAACCCTGGTCTCTATACAAATTGTCTCCTCATTTCATTCTCAGGTCTAATTTGAACACTAGAATATGAGCTTTACTTTTTTACTTTAGTTTTTGGTATTTGGGGGAAAAGAAAAAGACTGTATAGGGCAAAGACATATGTTGGAATGAATGAAAGTAAATTTTAAAAATAAGTTGGACGCGATGCCAAGTGTAAGTTTTAAATTCTGAAATTTGTCTTAATTTTATAACTTATAAGAATTTCCCACTACTTTGCATTTTCTTGTTCAACCACTCTGCATTGAGTACCCATTCCATGCCACCACTGTGCTATGGGCTAGGGAAACCATGGTACTTCTGCTCAAAATGAATAACCTATTCCCCCTTATTAATAAAAGTATTATATGATAGCCTTACTTTTTCTCTGTGTGTGCAATTATTAACAGTTTCACTTATAACTACTAAGCCAATAGTCTCATTAGAAGGATTGGATTCACCACTACAAAGAACTGAAGCCAATTGTTTAGCAGACTAAACAGATAAGCAATATTTCTTCAAATCCTTTTTGTTGTTAAAAATGGATCTTTTCGACTCTGCAATAAATGCCTTCTTTCAGCCATGTGTGTTTTTTGCAATTCTGATCTTCAATATTTGACTCAATTATCTGACTAAGGGGAACTTCTCTGTATTTATTGCAATCTTATTAACCATATAATTTTTATCTTGCCACAGGAAAGGCTAAAAGTGAGAATCACTGATGACTCATATTTATCTTAAAAATTGGAAGAGTTTAATGTCATATCTGTTTCTTAAGTCTTAATTTTTCATTTTAGTGTTTATGGGGGAAATTTATACAGCCATGATTTCATATAATATTATAAATTGTTTTTCTTTAAATGTACGTATAATATTTGCTTTCCCAGAACACTCTTCTGTTCTTCTTTCTACCAAGTTGTTTTATAACTCACATAATAAAGTCATCCTGGAATGGAGAAACTCAGACATAGAAAGGTATTAAATAACATTCTCAAGCTAGTACATGCAATCTGTGACTTAGAAGTGACCAAAATAGGTCGTGATTTTTTCACCAAGTCACATAATCATCTGATATGCGAAATACAGATTTTCACCATATCAAAATGTTCTCTCAATTATATAATAATGTTTGATACATGGAAGTTCTTTCCAAGGCATGCCACATGAAGATACTACTCCCAGCAGACCATGAATATGCATATGAATCTGTAATTAGTCATAAAATCTTACCGGTGATTACTTTGGAAAGAATGAAACACATTCTTCTCATGCTCTCCTGAATGACTATCTGCAGATTTATTGCCTGGAACATATTTACTTGTTTACTGCAACATCTGCTAAACTTGTTGGTGTCTTATTAAAATAGCAGACCTAAGTATAAAGTGATATTATTAGATATCATCCTTGGGTTACTTATGCAATGTTAATAAGGCAAAGGTTATGT
>NW_006987857.1:0-8445 GCF_000164805.1 Carlito syrichta
AGGCCTGCTGAGGCTTGAAAAACACTTCCCTTGATACATAAGACAATTTGCTAGAATGTGCAAGGATGTGGAATTAGCAGTAAACCTATGTATAGAAACGTAAAAAGGGCTCAACAGCAAAAATTTCCCCCCTGAAGCTACAAGGGGATGTTTTACTACCCCCTTTCCCATGAAATTTTGCAACCTTTAGCTAAAAAGGAAAAACAAGTACATACCCTTTATAAGTAACAACATTGACAGTTGTGATTGATGAGGAAGTGAGAAACTGAGACAGAGTATCTCCAAAAACAGGTGTTTTCGGGAAAAACAAGTCACAGACATGCCTTTTGATTTAAGAAACAATTAGAAAAAGGATTAAAATTAAAGTAAGGATTAGAATGTTAAAAATAAGTTATAATTAAAAGATAAATGTTTATTATAGATGTAGGTATTAGTTAAATATAAGTAATAGAAGGAATAGGAAATAATTAAGTTTTAAGGTAAACTTAAAATTATACACTCAATGTAGGTTTAAAATTAAATACATTTAAGATTAGAAGTAAGATTAATTTCATATATAAGTGTAGATTTAGACTTAAGTTTTGTTTAAAAATATAAAATGTAAAATAGGTGATTAGAAAATAGCAAGTAATATAGATAAGCAATTAGAATTAAGAAAGTTAAATTTTTAAATTAACTAATATAGAGTATTAAGAATTTGTAGTGGGTAAGATAAGGATGTTTATATAAAAGAAAAAACAAGTCAATATATTGCTGCTAAAAGTGTATTAAGAAAATAGATTAGTAAAGGAAAAGAAATAGAATAGCGAAGGGAAGAGATTTAGTTGGCCTAGAGGTCACAGGTTGTGGCTGATAAATTCTTGGCAGCTGGTGTTTCGTTACATAAATAACACCACAGGTAGCAGGAAGGAACAAAAAGAAACTTATAAAGGTCAACTTCTCCATAAACAAAAGGAAAAAACATGATATAAAAATTTAATGTGTAACGTGTGTTGCATTTTTGTGGGTACAGGGGTCAGTAAAAAAACTATATAAGCATGTAAGAATTGAATAAAATTTGGCAGAGTCCTGAACTCTACCCAAGAAGTTGACTCCTGTCATTCTTCTTTGCCGTTCCTGATTCTCCCCATTCAGGCCCTGACTCTCTCCTGGAGCTGGACTCTGGCACATCACCCAGGCTGGAGTGCAATGGCACAACCACAGTCACCACAGCCTTAACCTCCTGGATCAGGAGATCCTTTCTCCTCAGTTCCTGATTAACTGGGATTACAGGTACACATCACCATACCTGGCAATATTTTTTTTCTTTCTTTTTTTTTTTTTGTGTGTGATGAGGTCTTGCTATGTTACCCAGGTTGGTCTCTAGCACCTGGACTCAAGAGATTCTCCCCCTCAACCTCCCAAAGTGCTGGGATTACAGGTGTGAACCACTACCCCCAGGCTCCACTCTTTATTTCTCTGAGATTGACTTTTTTAGGTTTCAGATACAAGTGAGATGATGAATTATTTGTCTTTTTATGTCTGGTTTGTTTCTCTAAACTTAATGTCCTCCAGTTCTATTCATGTGTTCACATGTATTCCATTATGTATTATATACCATGTTCTTTATTTGTTCATGAATTGATGGATACTTAGGTTGCTTCCAAATCTTAGTTATTGTAAATAGTGATGAAATGATATATACTCAGAAGAGGAATTTCTGTATCATAAGATAATTCTGTTTTTAGTTTTGTGAAGAAACTTGATATTATTTTCAAAAATGGTTGCACTAATCTACATTCCCTCCAACATTTTCTCTCTAAGAGTTACGTTTTCTCCATATTCTCACCAAAACATGTTATTATTTTGACATAGCCATTCTAACAGCTGTGACATGAGAACTTATTGCAGTTTTAATTTGCATTTTCCTGATGATTAGAGATGTTGAATATTTTTTCGAGTATTCATTGTCTATTTGTATCTGTCATATCTGTTTAGGTTATTTGCCCACTTTTTAATTGGAGTGTTTGTTTTCTTGTTATTGTGTTGAGTTCCTTATATATTTTAGATATCAGCCTTATATCAGATAGCACACTTCTCAATGTGATCTACATATTTAATGCAATGTTTATCCAAATTTCAATGTCATTTTTCACATAAATAGACAAAACAATCTAAAAATTTGTACAGAACCAAAAAATACCCTAAATAACCAAAGCAATCTTGAATTTAAAAAGTTGGATGCATCATACTCCTGGATTTCAAAATATATTATAAAGCTATTATAATCAATACAGCATGGTATTGACATAAAAACAGACACATTGTCTGGACAATGATTTATTGAATAAAATTCTCAAAGTATGGGCAACAAAAAGCAGGAAAAGAAAAAAAATAAGATTACCTCAAACTAAAAAAACTTGTGGTTTGCAAATATTCTCTCCCAATCCATGCCTTGTCTATTTTCTCTGCTAATTGTTTTCCTTTGCTGTGCAGAAGTTTTTTTAGTTTGATGTAATCTTATATATTCAAAACTCTTGAAAACTTGCTATTTGACTTTTTATAGACAATTGCAAGCAGTAGCTTAGTATATTAAAGAGAACTAGATGAACTGAAAACACTTGTCTGACAACTCTGATAATATCAACAGAAGAAAGAAATACAATATTTTTTAAAAATGGGAACTGTCTAATGTGCAAACAATCTTATACTTTTTGATAGACTCTTAAGATATTACTGAGATCTTGAAATATGTATACAATAAAGTTTCTAATGTTTCCCAAGTTTTTAAGGGAAGTACACATTAAAAATTACATATTCGTGTAACATATTACAAATAATATTCATACCAAAAGTTTAGTACAAATATATTAATGCTGAAAGTAGCAAACTTTATTCAATAACAGTAAATTATTCTTACAGTGCCAAACCAATAAGCCACCATTCTATTCAAAGTTTGAATGTGCCTTTTCTACCTCTATTTTAATCAGATTTTCTTGTCTAAATCTTAACAATGCCGCCTATGTTTCTTCTTGTTTACTGCTTCCCTATTCTATTCAAGAGGATATCATTAGTAGGACTGTAGGCAATATGTTCTAAAAACTATCACTGAGTGAAAGTCATTAGAAAGGGCATTTTCATCCCAGCTCTATGAATCTCAAAAATCCATTTATTAATTCCTTCCACCAATTATTTGGCTTAATATACTCAGTTCTAAAGATGTAGAGTTAAATTTATTGGGCATCCAAGACAGATATGCTCCAACTGCCTGAATACTCTGGCATATGAAACAAAAGTTTTAAAAACAAAGTACAATAAAGTGGGTTGCCTACCTTGAATAAGGGAATTGGAGGTTCAAATTTATCCCAATTTTAATTGTTGCAATTGCAAAGATGTATAGAATGTAAAGAAATAAACACTAGAGAAGAGAAGTGTTGAACTTGAAAACAACTATGAAATATTTGAACTTGAAAACCATTATGAAATGGTTAGATGTCCTAGGATAAAAGTTAAAATTTGTATAGAGTTTTGTGAAGTAAAAGTACATGATGAATTGATGTTCTTAAACAATAGTGGATTCAATTTGCTGGGTTCCTATTATCATTGTTTATTTCTATGATCATTAAAATCCACATTTTTATATAATTCAGCATTTCAGTTCCTATTGAGAAATAATATGTCGCAAGCCCATTACTTAGCTTTTTACTTATAGCAATAAAGAGCATCAGTGACAAGCATGGATCCCTAGGAAACATAAAGATTGGAAGGCAATGAAAAGACATTAAACTACAGAAAAATTAGTGTTATGTATAAGAATTATACATTACTCTCACACAAGAAAACCAGTTACAGATACAAAAAGAGGATAAAAACTGGTCAAGTATCTTAAATGTAGTTCTAGTAGTGGTGGTGGTGAAAAGATATATATTCTGAACTGTAATATTATATTATGAATAGTCCAAATAACTTTTTAAACATTTAAAATCAAGTTTTATTTATGTTTTTTTGGAAACAGAAATATAACATTATAATTTTGGCATTCATTATACTATTATATGTCTTTATAAATGTTGATTGTATACTGTCTTCATTGTTAGAATACTTATAAATTTTGCTTTTATATTTATTTTTTATTGAGCTTCATACTTGATTGTTAAGTTGTAAGAGAATACAGATATCCTACCCTTTTTCCATAGCTTCTATGCTAATATTTATATAATACTCATGGGTAAATTAGTAATTGTCTTGCCTTTGAAATAAAGCTGTTCATATCATGTAGTCTGATAATATCAATATATATGCTGAAGTTATAGATGTTGTAAATATACGGATATAAGATAGGTGTGGTTTACAGAAACATTTCTTTCTGAAGTTAGGACATCATGCCTGGTTTAGTAAGCAAGTTTTCTCTCAGTAGTGCAGTAAAATATTCCCAACAGTTATCATTTCACTGCCAGAAATCTGGGCAGTGGAGAAACCTTGGGAAGGATATTCCAAAATTGCTACTAATTATAACTTTAAATCTAATATAGAAATAGGCCTCCTTGTCATATATTGTGCGATTATAAATTGTTCGTCATGATTAAACTATAAGTGGAGAGCAGAGAGATGAGATCTACATGATAAAGGACATGTCTTCAGGATGTTTTTGTGAAGAGGACAAAACATAACACAACTCTGTATTGCGGTTCAAGGGTATAGAAAACATAATTCTATTGCCACATCTTCGTAATGAAAATATTAGGTATTTGTGAGCAGATATTTTCTCAGGCATACATCTGCACACAATCCTCACTGGATTCCCTCCAGATGAAATAAGAAATGAGAAAATATTTTTAGGATTGCTTAGTACTAGATGAAGGGAGCAATGAGGGCCCAGCCACTTTAGCAAGAGCTGTCATAACAAGTCAAGAGGTAGCTAAAATCTTCTGAGTTTTCCCTGCAGAAGCTGGAGACATTTCTTTAGATGCCTCATACCTGATACTCAGCATTGTCTGACAAGAAATCAACAGACACATATTTCAAATGCAGAAGTCATTCTAGAAGACAAATAGGAAAGCATATAGAGTGAAAAAAGGAGAAAAAAGAGTAAGCAATCTACAGAAAAGGTAACTTTAACATTTTCCAATGTCTTGAGAGTAACTGACAAGCATATAGATTAACATAATATTTGCTTTGCAAACTTTCTACTATCCCCGTCTTATCTAAGTGTTTTAGACATAACTTTTGGAAGATTCATGAGTCATTTATTTTTAATACAATATTAGAAAACTAGGAAGAGTAGCTCAAGTGTTTGGAAATAGAAAATATAAGTCCACGGTAAACTCATATGTGAAAACAGGCAACTTGTAAGCATAATCGCAATAACTTGAATAACCTTGAAAAGCACTCCATAAATTGACCAAGAAAGTAGAATCCATAAAATTAGTAACACTAATTTACTAGTTATAATGAAACAAACAAATAGCTCAGGAAAATTTCCTGCTAACAAGTCCAATATTATGAACTCTGTGTGACAAATAAGAGTTCAACAAATTGTTGACTAAATAAAGAAATTTGTAACTGATATTTTTTGAAATACCTATCACATAAATTATGAAAGATAAGTCAGAAAGTTACTTTTCATAAACCCTACTGTCACAGATACCAAAATAAATTCTTTTCAAATAGTTAGTGATCTATTAATTAAGATGGGCCTAATTTTTCCATTTTTAGTGAGAAATGTAGACTTGTGGATATTTGGTAATTTCATTGCAAAGTTTGCAGAACTATTCTCCACATAATTATTCTGTTCTGGTGTAAGTGGCTGTATATGCTAAAAGTAAGGTAACACTATGGGCATTGATGTAATGACTAACCAGTTTATTTTTCATTCAACAACACCCTTTTATTGTTGTTGTCATTATCATTCATGTTTAATATTGTTTATAAATGTGTTAAACAACTAATATATGTAAAACACTGCACAGTGTATTTTATATGTATAATGGCCAATTCTATAGGCAAATCCTTAATCAAACTGGGTGATTGTATCAAGAAATTGAGATACGGAATTGTTACTAAAATTATCTAAGATCAAATTGTCCGTAGTAGGTTGGGACTTGAAACTAGATTACTAGGTATCATTAGGAAAGAATACATTTATTTTTTCTATGTTATGTTCCAAGAGCAAGGAAAAAAAGGAAAGAAAAAAAAAACATAGAAAACATTGGTAATTTTAAGTCGAAATGCTCAGGATGTGAAACTTGTTATCTTTCTGAAAGACCTGAAATGCTTTGTGTAAAAGAATTAATGAGAAGACAAGCTTACACTGCCATGAGACTAGAAAAGAAAAGACTAAGAAGACTTTGAGGAATTGTTCTCTATATACTTCCTACACAATTGAGAATCCTCACATGCTGCTTGCTCTGGGCAATGCAGACTTCTACAATCTAGCCTTAGGTAAAACCATTTTTACAGTCCTCTGTCTTATTGGGTTAGTATTTCAAAAATCAGCTATTAGCATGCCTGAATTTAAAAAATATATGTATAGAACTCAGTGGCCATTAATATTGAGAAACGTTACTGGATACGTGCTATAAATAACAAATTATCTGAATTGCATTTACATATGTACTTAAGAATCTTCCCTAGAATACATGATTACACCCCTTCATGTATTCTAGTAGACTAAACTGGCATACTAAGTGGGAGGAAATAACTCAGAAAACTTAAGAGCACTTATGTTTTTCAAGATGACATGGAAGACTTCTGAATCTCTAAAGGAGGAACCAAGCAGTTTTCTATTTATACTAATTTAACTATAATATTTTATTAACAGGATCATAGGAATGAGTAGCATTGTTTATTTTTAGCTCTTGATAAATAAATAAGTTATAGATTTGGAAAACATAAAATCAATGACCAAGTCATTTGTTATACTGAAAAATAATAATATGTACTGGTTAAAAACATTAAGACAAACAATGATTATTCAAAATCAGGTAGAATTTGACATATATTCTCAAAAAATGAGCAGAATTACTTCAAGGAAAATAGCTGGCAGTATTTTTTGTTTATGAAAAGTTATCACTTTCAAGAAAAAAGTGAAATTTTTGAAAACTTGTAGCTGCCAGTGTATACTAGCCAACCTTCAATTTAAAAAGATAGCTATAATGAGATTGGTTTAATATTAGGGCATGTGAATTTTCATTAATGTATAATGTAATGTGCGTACATTTGAATTTTAGGAATCATATGTAATATATAAGATCTTTTTTTTAAAATTCTCTCATACCTGTCCGCTGCTACAGTCACTAGGTGCTCCGATTGAATTTTTAGCACTACAAGAATGTCTGTATGTCCCAGGCCTTGTCCTTGAGTCTGGAAATCCCAAAAGTTCATGCTTAATTTTTTTCTTATGCACTATGACTCCTGTGATCTTTTAGTCAAAGTGTGCACTTATAGTGTGAAAGAGAGATAATTATGGCATGAAAGAGTGATAAAATTTTTACTCCAGAATTCTCAGATAATTCCATATGTAACCAATCATATTTCAAATCTGCCTCTCAAAACTTTATAGATAAGAGACAGCAGCATGTTGATATTTTGTTAAAGCAAATTTTAAGAATTTTAAAATTACATTCTAGAAAATGATACATAAATGTTCCCAAATTATAGATACGCTGTCTTAATATGAATTTTAGTTTGAAAATTTTGGATAAATTTTAACTTGAGTTAAGATTCATACTCACTTTGTATATGCTATACATAACTCTGTAGATTAATCTGGACAAAACCTAGAGTATTCTTATTGATTAGTCAAGAGCTAATAATAACTTTAAACAAAGCACGGGAAGAGGGTGTCCCAGAAGATTCCTATCCCCTCAGGTAGCTGTTAATAAACAATATAAAAGAGCGCAAACTGCGTCTAAAGTGTTTTAGGCTTTGTGGATGTAAGAGAAATCTGTTTTTGCAGAACTCCAGCAAACTTCTTTGAGATGTCAGGTGAGAAGAAAATCACAGTTTAACTGATTTTGCATACAGAAAAAAGATCAAAGGTACTTTGGACTAACATCTGTATAGTTAAACTCTGGCATACTATACAAGAAAAAACCCAATATCTGTTTTAGGACCTTTTCCTGTGAGGATATTCATGTTGCCTTTCTCAAAGACACATCCAAGTAATTTTGGAAAATAAGACTGACTCTAATGGAAAAAAAGAAATCCTTTAAAAAATTTCAAGGACAGAGAAGAAGTAGATATTCAATTCTGTGATAACACTGACCAGCTTCAACTCTGAAAACTAACACATTCTAAGACTGGAAAGAGTAGATTCAGAGAATCAAGAGCCTTTGCATAGAAAGTGGCAGATATATCATTTATGCTAGTGCTAAGCCTGGAATTGTTGAAATTTGTTTTTTTTAATTTTAATGATGGAGGAGTGAGTGCCTTGGGCCCTTAACTGTCTTGCTTATCTAAAATTAT
>NW_006987858.1:0-2196 GCF_000164805.1 Carlito syrichta
TTTTTTCTATTTTACTCATTGTTCATTCTTAAGATCAGTATTTACAACCTTTTAATCCTAACAGACTAAAATCTGATATAAGCAATGCCACTAATGCTATAATCATGTCATGTTTTCTTATAATGGAACTTAAGAAACCTGCGTATCTGGTAGTACATTAAAAAAAATTAGAAGGCTATTTGTCTTAGTAACAGCCTGTCTTGGGGGAAGAGTGGACTTAGCATGCTACCTACTCTCTCTTTTGGCTTTTCTTATTGCTGCCGTTGAGAATCTTCATACCAGTCTGATACAGCATCTCTGCTTCCTGCATCTGCCGTCTCTTAGCAGCCTCTTCTTCAGCTAAAAACAACGTCAGAAGCAATTAAATGAATTTTAATGCTACATCAATTGTTTATCAAGCATCAGTATTTATTCTTTCTTATGGGTAGTCATATAAACACAAGGAATGCTTTTTTACTATTTCCAAATATGACTCCAAAAACACTTGGGTTAAGTGTGGGCTTTAACTGACACAAGATAAGATTTTTTTTAAAAACCGTAAAATTCATTGAAATCATTTTCTTTTAAAGAAAGCAATACAAAGCTGCTCTTAGAGGGGGCTTTTCTGATAGTGACACTAACTCTTTAAAATATAATTCAACCAAAATTGCAGGTTATACACAAGGTCGGCTAAAATGAGAAGGACACAAGAACACAATAGTCAGAAAAGTTCTGTTGCCTAGGCTGGAGTGCAGTGGCACAATCATAGCTCCCTGTAATCTCAAACTCCTGGGCTCAAGTGATCCTTCTGCCTTAACCTCTTGAATAGCTGGGACTACAGGCATATATCATCAAATCTGGCTATGTTTTTTTTAGAGACAGAGTCTCACTGTGTTGCCCAGGCTGGTTTCAAACTCCTGACCTCAAGTGATCCTCTTGCTTTGGTCTCCCAAAGTGCTAGAATTATAGGTTTGAACCACTATGCCTTGAGCATTCTAGGAATGCTCAAATATTCTATCAGAGTCATTAGAAAGTATTTGAACCATCACATTATAACAATTAGTAACAAATTGATTTTTATTAAATATCTTGATTTAATGTTCAAGTTCACTAATTTTTTCATAACTGATAAAACACTGAAAAATCACAGAACTGTTATGGATTTTTCAAAAATTATTTTGCTACTATCATCTAGCATTTTAATAGAAATCTAGACCTCATCAAAAGACATGAATATGTTATTAGAACCAATATTTATAGAAATAGAAATGAACTCTTATAATATAAAAAAATTTCTGGGCTGGGTGCAGTGGCTCACACCTGTAATCCCAACACTTTGGGAGGCATGTTTGAGGCCAGGAATTCAAGACCTATTTGGGCAATGCAATAAGACTTCATCTCTACAAAAATAAAATTAAAAAATTCTGATGCATTAAACTGGAGTACCCAGTTATACTGGCCTGCATTCAAAGATGGACTATATTTGATGTTATCTTCTAGGAATGCTCAAATATTCTATCAGAGTCATTATTTTAAAAATGTTGTTTGATATTAAAGGGAGTACATTCAAAGTTTTCTGCTGTTCTTTCATAGTTAGAAAGTTTTTCCTGAAAACAGCCTATCTGCAGAGGTCAGAACTTTTATACTGACATTTACACTAAAGGTGGTTAAATATGCTATATCTGTCAAAAGCTGCTTTAGTACAACATATTTCACTCAAAGTATTTTTAAAAGGTATTAGTAATTTTTTTCTAATCACTATTAACTCTTGCCTTTACTGCTAAAACATGTTTTATGTCAGTTAATTTAGCAGCCTACCCGAAGGGTTTACAAAACAACCTATGTACACCAATGGAAAACCATCTCTAAATAAAACATGAGGGTGACAGCTGCCTGAGTGACAGTCTGAAAGCAAATACACCACATGATTCCCACTCTGAAGTTCACTCTTTAAGGCTATAACCACGTCATCACCAGTGTTCATTTCTGACCAATGTGGAAAAGGATGGCTAGAAAAATGGCCTTAAAAATGTTGTCTGAGGCTGGGCACAGTGGTTCACACCTGTAATTCCAGCACCTTGAATGGCCAAGGTGGAAGGACTGTTTGAGCCCAGGAGATGGAGACCAACCTGGGCAACATAGTGAGACCTTGTCTCTAAAAGAAATAAAAAAATTAGCCAGGTATGGTGGCATGCTATAGTCCCAGTTACTTGGGAT
>NW_006987859.1:0-1367 GCF_000164805.1 Carlito syrichta
CCAAATTCTCATTTCCACAATTTATGTAATTCCCATCTCAATAATTTACTTAATTCTCACTTTTCCTTGAAGTATAATGGAAAGGTAATAAAGTTTTTTGACACCTGGAGTCTTACCTCAAAGCCTAAGATTGATAATTGGGTTGTATCTTAACCATGAACAGAGCATGAAAACATTACCTTTATAACTACCCAAATATTTTCCACCTGGATTATTCATTTCTGTGCCCCTTTTTGAGATGAACTATTCTATTTTGTTTTATGTGTTTGTTATACAAGTTGTTTGAGATTATTATATGCACTGTGAGCATACTCAAAAACCCACCCAGCAATTGTTTTAAACATTTCCACTTCAATTGTCAGTTTATGGACTTCAGGCTAATAGGACTTTAGGATAACACAGCCCAAACCAGAGTCTGTTGTTGTATGATTTAGTTGGGCTAATAAATCTCCGGACTTTATAAATAGTTTAATTACTCATTTAGTCACATATATTCATCCACCACTGGCTTTTTTTAAAACGACTGCTCTCATTTTTTTGTATTTTAAGGATTGTACCTCCTGTTTCTAGTGTTACCCCAATGTTTTCTGAAAATTAACAAATTCTTCCCATTTTTTTATTAAAAATAAACTTGATTATTTTCATCAAGCTTGATGCTTTGAGTTTTCTAAAATAGATGTGTAGGGTACAAGTCAGGATTAGTTACACAAGCAGGCTTTGTGCAGGTGAAGTTTGGACCTCCAACTAGCTCTCAGTTCCTCTGGTTTAGGATCAGGTACCCTCTGCGATGCTATATGCCCTCTTCCTCCCTCCTTCCACTGGCAATGTCCATTGACTGCTTCTATAATCTCTGCCCTGTTTTATTGTTCTATGTGTCTATTTTTGTACCAGTAACAGGCTGTTTTGGTAACTGTAGACTTGTAGTACATTTTAAAGTTTGGAAGGGTGATATCTCCCATTCTGTTCCTTTTGCTGAGATTGGCTACTTGTGTTTTGTTGGTGGTGGTTGTTTCTATATGAATTTCTGTGTTGTCGTTTGTAGGTCTGAGAAAAATGTATCAATAATTTGATGGGTATTGCACTGAATCTATAGATTGCCTTGGGTAGGGTGGACACCTTGACAATATTGAGTCTTCCAAATTATGAGCATGGAACATTTTTCCATCTGTGTCATTCTTGATTTCTCTGAGTGCTGTTTTGTTGTTCTTTTTGCAAAGGGCTTTTATGTCTCTGGTTAGGTGGATGCCAAGGTGCTTCGTTTTTTTGTGTGGCTATTGTGAATGGAATTGTGCTTTTAATTTGGCACTCTGTTTGCTAATTGTTGGCGTATAGAAATGTGATTATCTTTTACAAATTGATTTTGTACC
>NW_006987860.1:0-1330 GCF_000164805.1 Carlito syrichta
AAAAAAAAATAGTTGCATTTCAATAATAACTTGGAGATGAAGGGTATTATCTCTAGTTTGTTTGAGAGTTAGGAAACAAACCATCCGGCAAACAACCTATTTAGAAGAAAATAGAGAAAGCATCTCACGTGGAGCAAAAGAAGTGTAGGGAGATCATTTACAATAATAATAGATTGTGTTGTAATGGGAAATATAATTTATGTTAGTTGTCTGTGAAAAAGAATTGCTCGCCAGGATGTGAAAAAGAATTGCTCGCCAGAACCAAAAGTCATGATGTAAAGACTCCCTTATTAATTATGGTGAAGAGGAAGACCAGCAGGAAAAGGAACACCAACAATAATGTCAACAATAAAATAAAGCATACCATCACCTATGCTCATTTGGTATTTCCAATGGCTTGGTTTTGTAAACTGTCCCCCTGCCAAAAAAATAAAACGTGTCATTCATCTCTCATATCTGCATTATATAATAATTCCAAAGGTCTTTTGTCACCTGGAGAAATCAAAGTAAGAGCTTCTGAAGAAACAATGCAACCTCTTATTAGAAATCCCTCCTTTTTGTTTGCATCTTTTCATACTGGTTGTAATAAATTAATTCAATTACCTCTGACAGAGCTACCTGGGGTCTTTCTGGAATTTACTTTCAAATTATACATTATTGGCTAAAATATATATATTTGAAAGTTATGAATTTATTTTAGGACAAATTGAAATGTTGTTTTCGTTTTCTTAGAATAGTATCATTAACATTTTCCCTTCTTACCTTTTCAGCAGATATTTGATGCTAAGGTTCATGATGAATGTATAAATTTTGTAAGAAGGAGGGCAAGTTGACTGATTCAGAAAAAAAGATATGCATCTCTTTTGCATACGTCTTAATTCCCAGAAAACATATACCTGATATGAAAGTCACATGAAAAGGAAAAAAAAATTGAAGAAATCACAAATATTAAAAAAAGTCTTAGAGAACAGTGAGATAGCTTTCAAATGTCGGTTTTGGGGAACCCAATGAGTAATCATGTTATAGGTAAAAAAAAATTGTTTTTGTTTGTGTTGTTAATCTGTTTGCAGGGGCGTACTTTTACTTCTGAATGTATTTTGATTGATAACTAACTGGATTGCTGCTCTCTTTTAAAGCTTTATAACTTTTAGAATGACTATAATGGTGAGAGAATACAAAGAGTAGAAGTATGCAAGTAATTAGCATTTAATAAATATTTTGCTATCACATATACACGTGACACACACGCATATATATAAATGTCATATGTATGAGAGCAAATATCTAGCAGTATTGTTCAGAAAAAAAAAGAACTAATATTTCTTTTTTT
>NW_006987861.1:0-6272 GCF_000164805.1 Carlito syrichta
CTTTTCTCTTTTTTTAAAAAAAGCCCTCAAATATAAAACTATTCATTTCCCTAGACTAAGGCACATTAAATTGGTCATGTTTGAAATCAAAAGTAGTATTTTTGGCAAAGGTACCATATATATTTATTAACAATTTTTGACTACAACTCTTAGGAAGTTTTAAAGTTAGGAATATAAAATATTATTCAATCAGAAGAGATCTACCAAAATCTTAATTCTGCACTGACTTCACTTTTCATGTGGGCTATTAACCAACAAGTAGATAGAAAACTACCCTGCATTTCAAGATCTCCATCAGTCATCTTTCATGTTAGCTGAGCTCCTCCTTTTCAAATTATCCCAACCTAAGGAAGTAGGACACATTATCAAATTATAAACACATATTTATCCTATTCTCCCTCATACTGTATCTTCTATCTATCTATATCTCTCATTCATTTCACATAAAGAAGAAAATAAAAGTTTATGGCCCAAGGGCATACACATAAAATAGATGAAGTGGCTTTTTATAAAAACTACAAGAGAGAGATTTATTTGAATAAATATTTTGTTAAAAATGCCAAAGTGGAACTACAATTTTATTATCCATTTAAAACTAAAACTTTATTTATCCAGTTGTCTCCCTGCAGCACCTGGCTTTGCTGTATGACAATCAAATATAAAATATCAGTATATTTAAATAGAAGTCATATTACATACAGCACAAGAATTGGCAATATAACAGTAATAGCAAATAATAATAATAGGAGATATTTATCCCAGTGTTTACAATGAATCATTTTTCTAGAAACTGTCCTAAGCACTTAATATGCATGATAAATTTAACCGTTACATCTGCAATATAAGGTAGCTATTGTTATTTTCTGATTTTACACAGGAAGGAACTCAGGCACTGAAGGATTAAATTATCCAAGGTCATATTACTAATGAATATGCAAAACTCTGAGTCTAAGCATTTATCTGAAGAAGGATCCTGTAAAACCAAGTATTGTCTCCTAATTAAAATGTCACTTTCTTTGTACCAGTGATAAGAGCAAGGCACATACACATCTTGTCTACTGGTCACAGATTTCTTAAATTGCCCTATTCAGTTTCTCAAAATACCAGTCTGGACTATCATTTTCAATTCTATATACTTAACTAAAATCATACATTTTGAATGACAAAAACTGACAGATTTGCAACCAACACCAGAAGTATAATCGGAATATATATATATATACATTCAATTTTCACTTTTTTAACTTGAATAATTTTAGATAAGCAAGACAGTTAAGGGCCCAAGGCACTCACTCCTCCATCATTAAAATTAAAAAAAACAAATTTCAACAATTCCAGGCTTAGCACTAGCATAAATGATATATCTGCCACTTTCTATGCAAAGGCTCTTGATTCTCTGAATCTACTCTTTCCAGTCTTAGAATGTGTTAGTTTTCAGAGTTGAAGCTGGTCAGTGTTATCACAGAATTGAATATCTACTTCTTCTCTGTCCTTGAAATTTTTTAAAGGATTTCTTTTTTTCCATTAGAGTCAGTCTTATTTTCCAAAATTACTTGGATGTGTCTTTGAGAAAGGCAACATGAATATCCTCACAGGAAAAGGTCCTAAAACAGATATTGGGTTTTTTCTTGTATAGTATGCCAGAGTTTAACTATACAGATGTTAGTCCAAAGTACCTTTGATCTTTTTTCTGTATGCAAAATCAGTTAAACTGTGATTTTCTTCTCACCTGACATCTCAAAGAAGTTTGCTGGAGTTCTGCAAAAACAGATTTCTCTTACATCCACAAAGCCTAAAACACTTTAGACGCAGTTTGCGCTCTTTTATATTGTTTATTAACAGCTACCTGAGGGGATAGGAATCTTCTGGGACACCCTCTTCCCGTGCTTTGTTTAAAGTTATTATTAGCTCTTGACTAATCAATAAGAATACTCTAGGTTTTGTCCAGATTAATCTACAGAGTTATGTATAGCATATACAAAGTGAGTATGAATCTTAACTCAAGTTAAAATTTATCCAAAATTTTCAAACTAAAATTCATATTAAGACAGCGTATCTATAATTTGGGAACATTTATGTATCATTTTCTAGAATGTAATTTTAAAATTCTTAAAATTTGCTTTAACAAAATATCAACATGCTGCTGTCTCTTATCTATAAAGTTTTGAGAGGCAGATTTGAAATATGATTGGTTACATATGGAATTATCTGAGAATTCTGGAGTAAAAATTTTATCACTCTTTCATGCCATAATTATCTCTCTTTCACACTATAAGTGCACACTTTGACTAAAAGATCACAGGAGTCATAGTGCATAAGAAAAAAATTAAGCATGAACTTTTGGGATTTCCAGACTCAAGGACAAGGCCTGGGACATACAGACATTCTTGTAGTGCTAAAAATTCAATCGGAGCACCTAGTGACTGTAGCAGCGGACAGGTATGAGAGAATTTTAAAAAAAAGATCTTATATATTACATATGATTCCTAAAATTCAAATGTAGGCACATTACATTATACATTAATGAAAATTCACATGCCCTAATATTAAACCAATCTCATTATAGCTATCTTTTTAAATTGAAGGTTGGCTAGTATACACTGGCAGCTACAAGTTTTCAAAAATTTCACTTTTTTCTTGAAAGTGATAACTTTTCATAAACAAAAAATACTGCCAGCTATTTTCCTTGAAGTAATTCTGCTCATTTTTTGAGAATATATGTCAAATTCTACCTGATTTTGAATAATCATTGTTTGTCTTAATGTTTTTAACCAGTACATATTATTATTTTTCAGTATAACAAATGACTTGGTCATTGATTTTATGTTTTCCAAATCTATAACTTATTTATTTATCAAGAGCTAAAAATAAACAATGCTACTCATTCCTATGATCCTGTTAATAAAATATTATAGTTAAATTAGTATAAATAGAAAACTGCTTGGTTCCTCCTTTAGAGATTCAGAAGTCTTCCATGTCATCTTGAAAAACATAAGTGCTCTTAAGTTTTCTGAGTTATTTCCTCCCACTTAGTATGCCAGTTTAGTCTACTAGAATACATGAAGGGGTGTAATCATGTATTCTAGGGAAGATTCTTAAGTACATATGTAAATGCAATTCAGATAATTTGTTATTTATAGCACGTATCCAGTAACGTTTCTCAATATTAATGGCCACTGAGTTCTATACATATATTTTTTAAATTCAGGCATGCTAATAGCTGATTTTTGAAATACTAACCCAATAAGACAGAGGACTGTAAAAATGGTTTTACCTAAGGCTAGATTGTAGAAGTCTGCATTGCCCAGAGCAAGCAGCATGTGAGGATTCTCAATTGTGTAGGAAGTATATAGAGAACAATTCCTCAAAGTCTTCTTAGTCTTTTCTTTTCTAGTCTCATGGCAGTGTAAGCTTGTCTTCTCATTAATTCTTTTACACAAAGCATTTCAGGTCTTTCAGAAAGATAACAAGTTTCACATCCTGAGCATTTCGACTTAAAATTACCAATGTTTTCTATGTTTTTTTTTTCTTTCCTTTTTTTCCTTGCTCTTGGAACATAACATAGAAAAAATAAATGTATTCTTTCCTAATGATACCTAGTAATCTAGTTTCAAGTCCCAACCTACTACGGACAATTTGATCTTAGATAATTTTAGTAACAATTCCGTATCTCAATTTCTTGATACAATCACCCAGTTTGATTAAGGATTTGCCTATAGAATTGGCCATTATACATATAAAATACACTGTGCAGTGTTTTACATATATTAGTTGTTTAACACATTTATAAACAATATTAAACATGAATGATAATGACAACAACAATAAAAGGGTGTTGTTGAATGAAAAATAAACTGGTTAGTCATTACATCAATGCCCATAGTGTTACATTACTTTTAGCATATACAGCCACTTACACCAGAACAGAATAATTATGTGGAGAATAGTTCTGCAAACTTTGCAATGAAATTACCAAATATCCACAAGTCTACATTTCTCACTAAAAATGGAAAAATTAGGCCCATCTTAATTAATAGATCACTAACTATTTGAAAAGAATTTATTTTGGTATCTGTGACAGTAGGGTTTATGAAAAGTAACTTTCTGACTTATCTTTCATAATTTATGTGATAGGTATTTCAAAAAATATCAGTTACAAATTTCTTTATTTAGTCAACAATTTGTTGAACTCTTATTTGTCACACAGAGTTCATAATATTGGACTTGTTAGCAGGAAATTTTCCTGAGCTATTTGTTTGTTTCATTATAACTAGTAAATTAGTGTTACTAATTTTATGGATTCTACTTTCTTGGTCAATTTATGGAGTGCTTTTCAAGGTTATTCAAGTTATTGCGATTATGCTTACAAGTTGCCTGTTTTCACATATGAGTTTACCGTGGACTTATATTTTCTATTTCCAAACACTTGAGCTACTCTTCCTAGTTTTCTAATATTGTATTAAAAATAAATGACTCATGAATCTTCCAAAAGTTATGTCTAAAACACTTAGATAAGACGGGGATAGTAGAAAGTTTGCAAAGCAAATATTATGTTAATCTATATGCTTGTCAGTTACTCTCAAGACATTGGAAAATGTTAAAGTTACCTTTTCTGTAGATTGCTTACTCTTTTTTCTCCTTTTTTCACTCTATATGCTTTCCTATTTGTCTTCTAGAATGACTTCTGCATTTGAAATATGTGTCTGTTGATTTCTTGTCAGACAATGCTGAGTATCAGGTATGAGGCATCTAAAGAAATGTCTCCAGCTTCTGCAGGGAAAACTCAGAAGATTTTAGCTACCTCTTGACTTGTTATGACAGCTCTTGCTAAAGTGGCTGGGCCCTCATTGCTCCCTTCATCTAGTACTAAGCAATCCTAAAAATATTTTCTCATTTCTTATTTCATCTGGAGGGAATCCAGTGAGGATTGTGTGCAGATGTATGCCTGAGAAAATATCTGCTCACAAATACCTAATATTTTCATTACGAAGATGTGGCAATAGAATTATGTTTTCTATACCCTTGAACCGCAATACAGAGTTGTGTTATGTTTTGTCCTCTTCACAAAAACATCCTGAAGACATGTCCTTTATCATGTAGATCTCATCTCTCTGCTCTCCACTTATAGTTTAATCATGACGAACAATTTATAATCGCACAATATATGACAAGGAGGCCTATTTCTATATTAGATTTAAAGTTATAATTAGTAGCAATTTTGGAATATCCTTCCCAAGGTTTCTCCACTGCCCAGATTTCTGGCAGTGAAATGATAACTGTTACTGCACTACTGAGAGAAAACTTGCTTACTAAACCAGGCATGATGTCCTAACTTCAGAAAGAAATGTTTCTGTAAACCACACCTATCTTATATCCGTATATTTACAACATCTATAACTTCAGCATATATATTGATATTATCAGACTACATGATATGAACAGCTTTATTTCAAAGGCAAGACAATTACTAATTTACCCATGAGTATTATATAAATATTAGCATAGAAGCTATGGAAAAAGGGTAGGATATCTGTATTCTCTTACAACTTAACAATCAAGTATGAAGCTCAATAAAAAATAAATATAAAAGCAAAATTTATAAGTATTCTAACAATGAAGACAGTATACAATCAACATTTATAAAGACATATAATAGTATAATGAATGCCAAAATTATAATGTTATATTTCTGTTTCCAAAAAAACATAAATAAAACTTGATTTTAAATGTTTAAAAAGTTATTTGGACTATTCATAATATAATATTACAGTTCAGAATATATATCTTTTCACCACCACCACTACTAGAACTACATTTAAGATACTTGACCAGTTTTTATCCTCTTTTTGTATCTGTAACTGGTTTTCTTGTGTGAGAGTAATGTATAATTCTTATACATAACACTAATTTTTCTGTAGTTTAATGTCTTTTCATTGCCTTCCAATCTTTATGTTTCCTAGGGATCCATGCTTGTCACTGATGCTCTTTATTGCTATAAGTAAAAAGCTAAGTAATGGGCTTGCGACATATTATTTCTCAATAGGAACTGAAATGCTGAATTATATAAAAATGTGGATTTTAATGATCATAGAAATAAACAATGATAATAGGAACCCAGCAAATTGAATCCACTATTGTTTAAGAACATCAATTCATCATGTACTTTTACTTCACAAAACTCTATACAAATTTTAACTTTTATCCTAGGACATCTAACCATTTCATAATGGTTTTCAAGTTCAAATATTTCATAGTTGTTTTCAAGTTCAACA
>NW_006987862.1:0-1252 GCF_000164805.1 Carlito syrichta
TGTTATCAGACTTCGACTGACTCTATTAAAAACACTGCACTACCAGGTGCTAAATAATCTATATTTAAAAAACAAAATGGATACGCACTTATTTAGGGATAGAATAAGGGTAGTGTTATTTATAACCATTCAATTTGAAAGCCTAATATAGAACAATGGAGCTGTGATCAAAATATTCCTATAAAAGTATCAATTTAGCATCCAAGCTTTGGGCCAATGAGTATGTAATTGACTTTGAATACAGTTCTGTGATATAAACGAGTGCTTTCTAAAAATTTATGTGCAGAATTACTTACCTTTTGAGAGAGAGAACATTTTAAAGAATTATGTCACCTTTTTTTAAAGAGAACAAAAAGTTGGAGCTTCAAGTGTATGCGTCTTTTCTAGGAATTGAACATAATATTTTCAAGTTAATAGTCCAAACAAGTGAAAAACAAATAAAGCTTCTTCAGAATCTTGCCATGGATTTTCACAGTGCGGTCTCTAAATTATAAATAACAGGAGCATTAGGGCAATTAAGGAAGACAGTGCCAGTTTTTCTGTTCCAAAAACACGAAGTAATTGCTTCTACTCCTCTTCTGTTATTTCAATTTATATAAGGAATGATTTCTCACTGCACATTTGAGCATTAAAATTTTCCTTATACATTTAGTTCTAGTATGTCATTTTCAAAGCTACCATGTCTCAAAGTTTATAACCATCTTCTGTTGGTCATTTTGCACTTTCTATTACTCTTAAAACAATGTTACTGTGAATATAGATTAGAAATGTCACTCTCTATTTCAGTCTTATATTGTTATAACTGCTATTAAAATATTAATTTATTACTGAGTCAATTTGTTTTATATCACTGGAAAATACTGGATGTATTACTGAATTCATTTAAAAGTTAAATGAGATTATTCATGATGCCATAACTTCTTTATATGATGAGATAGGGAAATGTAAAGTGTAAAGGCCATTGTGAGGAGAGACAGTACTATGTTTAAGAGACTTGGTGTCTATTGCATGATTGTTTTAAAAAATGACTTCAAATTACTTGGAAAACTTTTAATCACAATAAACATATTTTCTTATATTAAAATCACTGTACAATAGAAAGTTTGGTAACAAAATAGGTTTAATGAAGGTATAACTCTTAGGAATGTATGAAATTTTATATTTTTATATTTTGAGTTTTGACATATGCATATTACTTTGAAAACTGTCAAATCTATAGAAAAGTTGTAGTAAAAGTCAGATTTTAATAACA
>NW_006987863.1:0-2197 GCF_000164805.1 Carlito syrichta
CTCTCGAACCCATGGGCTAAGGCAATTCTCTCACTTCAGTCTCCCAAAGTGCTGAGATTACAGGCTGACCCACTGAGTCCAGCTGACTTCTTTTTTTTAACTTCTTGGACCAACCTCTGTTAGCTTCAATCATTTCTTTTGTAGCTTATTCACCTCTCTCTGTTCATAGAATTGAAAAGTTAGGGACTTGCTGAGCTAGGCTTTGACTTAAGGGTTTGTTGTGGCTAGTTTGATCCTCTTCAGACTACTCAAACTGTCTCTATATCAGCAATAAAATTGTCTGTTTGTCTTATCATTTGTGTGTTCAGTAAAATAGTACTTTTAATTTCCTTCAATAACTTTTCCTTTTCATTCACAACTTGGCTGTTTTGCTCAAGAGTCTAGCTTTGGGTTTATCTCAGCTTTCAGTACTCCTTCCTCACTAAGTTTAATAATTTCTAGTTTTTTATTTAAAGTGATAGATGTGTGGGTCTTACTTTTACTTAAACACTTAGAGGTCATTGTAAGTTATTAATTGGCATAATTTCAATATTTTTACGGTTCAGAGAATGTCAAAACCCAAAGAAGAGGTGATGACTAGTTGATGGGGTAGTCAGAACATACACAATATTTAATTACATTTATAATCTTACATGGTCATAGTTCATGAAGCCCGCAAATAATTTCTCCAAAAATCACTGATAACAGATTACTATAACAGATATAATAATAAAAAACTTTAAATATTGCAAACCACAAAGTGAGCACATGCTATTGGAAAAGGCAGCAATAAACTTGCTCGACACAGAGTTGCAACAAACTTTCAAATTGTGAAAAAAATGCAGAATCTTCAAAGCACAGTAAAACAAAGTACAATAAAATGAGATATACCTGAATAGACATATGTGTGTGTATGTATATACACAATATTATGCATCAATTGAAAATGGATATATGTTGTGACAAATATGTTATAGGACAATTTTATCACCGTACAAACATCGTAGATTATACTTACAGAAACCTAGACAGGACAGCCTAGTACACATCAATGTCTTATGTCATAATTTATCTTTTGAGATTATTGTATATCAAACAGGGCAATGTTGTTATGAGGTACATGACTATGTGTATACATGTGTGTATGTGCGTGTGTGCTTAATGCTTTTTACATTCTAGCTCCAGTCAAGCGTCATAGCCACAATTGTGTACTCTCCTTCAGACCATATAATTTTTTAGTCATGTGTCAAATCTTATATTTATAACTTCCTTTTATTATGTTAAAATATACTCAGAAGCTGTTAATTAAGGAGCTTTTTAAACTAGAATTATGGCAGAATTTATCTTTTGCTTCTTTCTATACTGAATGCAAAAACATATACTGACTTGCTCTCTGAGGTTAGCACTTTTATATAACCCTTGATCAAGAAAATGTGAGTAGAAATGACATATTATGTCCAGGGGAAAACATTAATTACTAATGTTTGAATCTTTTATTTACTTTTTCTGCCCTACAGAAGTATAAAGTTGGGTATCCAAGATATATGTATGCAAACTGGTGGAAGCTCTTTATGTCTGGCTCTTATAAAGGATCCTTGCTCTGACACCAACTAAATTTCCAAGGAGATTTACCTAAATGTCAACTCACTGAGATTGACGAGTTGTTTGTTGTCACAGCATTACATAGTCTATACAGATGAAAGCAGACATTTCTCACTTTGTCATGTTTTATTATCCTCTGTCTTTTATCCTATGGTAATGAATAGTTTCTTTAAAACTGAAAGGACTTGTATGTTCATTTTCAGGGACCAAGGAAAAGAGTTAGCTAGTGTGATTGCCCTTTATTGCAAAAGACCCTCAAGTGAAAAAGTAGATAGAGAAAGGGGTCAGAGTCCCCTTGGACTTATGACTATGGTTTCTGCTCCTTATTCCATTCCTTCTTCAGCAGGCTTTACCGCTTTTAGTTTGTAGGAAGAGACAAGGATTCTAACTCATTCATTGTTCTTTTTCAGCAGCTAGTAGTCTATTCCCATTTAAAAAAACCATGGTAGACTGGGTTCTATTTTCTTTAGAAAAATAATTAGTGGTGTAGATAAACGTGGTTGTAAGCCAAATTCTATTAGTAAATGTGGTTCATTGAGGCTGATTGTGAACATGCCTGTAGAAGCTCAGGCAGGGATCAAAATGAAGGTATGTTCAAGCATGACATTTCATTGCA
>NW_006987864.1:0-14526 GCF_000164805.1 Carlito syrichta
CCTTTCCCTCCACCACATGGTGAGCAGGGAGACAGATCTTCCTCCCCTCCGCCTTGACCCAAGACAGAGGTACTTGGGTCACACTTACAAGAAGCTCAAAGTTTCAGAAACTGTCATAAGAAGGCGCTCAAGGATTGCATCCTTTTTTTCTTTTTTCTTTTCTTTTTCTGTTTATTTTACTCCTTTTTTCACATGAAGGCATGTATGATTGTGAAAATCTCCTCATATTGATGGTTTTAATTTTTTTTCTTTTTTTTCACTTCTTTGATGGTTTGCCTATCTGTTTGTTGGTTTATTTTTTTTCTCCATCTCCACTCTCTTCATTGTCCTTTCTTCTCCCTTCTCTCTTTTTTATTCCCTTACCTTTCCCTTGTGTTTGTACCCAGGAGAAATACATACATACCTATTGCATGGACATACTGTAAGGTGGTGAGATATGAGTCCCTCAAGTACCACACCCTAGTCAGTGAACACTGATCTGCAGGTAGCCTTCAAATGCTAGCACTTCCCCAACACACCGTATTCATATCTCAAAGCTGCAAAAGGACAGCACAGCTCCTCACCCCCAACTTGGCTTCAAAATTGAACAAACCAGGAGGCTTTACCAAAGGAAGAATAGGGGGATAAGCAAAAAAGAAGTGATAACTACTCCTTCTCTCACTGAGCAACAGAAGTGAAGATTTTTAAAAAATCCATCACAAATGAAGAGAAATCAAAGGAAATACACAGGTACTCCCAAAAGTCCAAAAGGATGGTGCACAAGAATACTGACTTTGGGATTCAAACAATGAAAAGCACCCAGATAGACTGGTCTCAGACCACAGATGCACATATCAGAGAATGGTTTCAAAACATGTATAAGAACCAAGAAATAGAAGAAGAAAATATGAAAGAATTAACTACTGAGATGCAAGCTATAAAGAATACAGTAAATGAAATAAATAATAAACGGACAAGCATGGAAAGCAGAATCAACTAGGCAGAAAAAGGAATCTTAGAACTTGAAGACCAAAATATGGAATTAACCCAAACTGCTAAAAACATAGAAAGGAAGCTTAAAAAGATGAAACAAAACCTTCAGGGGTGTACAATTATATTAAGAGACTGAACTTGGTCAGACATGGTGGCTCAAGCCTCTAATCCCAGCACTTTGGGAGGCCAAGGTGAGAGGATTGCCTGAGCCCATGGGTTTGAGAACAGCCTGGGCAACTTGGTGAGACCTTGTCTCTACAATAAATCAACAAAATTAGCCAGGTGTGGTAGTGTCTGCCTGTAGTTCCAGTTAATTGGAAGACTAAGGTGGATGGATCACCTGAGGCGGAAGGATCACCTGAGCCCAGCAGGTCGAGGCTGTAGTTGCTGTGAAGTTGCCACTGCACTCTAGTCTGGGTGACAGGGTGAGACTCCAACTCAAAAAAAAAAAAAAGAGTCCAAACTTATGACTGATCAGTATCCCCAAAGTAGAAAAGAGGGATAAGAACAGCCTGGAACAAACATTCCATGAGGTCATCCAAGAAAACTTTCTGAATCCCATCAGAGACATGACCATCCAAGAGATTCAAAGAACACCTGCAAGATACCAAACAAGAAGATCAACTCCTAGACACATAGTGATTTGCTTACAGAAAGTAGGTATCAAAGAAAAATTCCAAAAGTCAGTGACAGAGAAAAGTCAGATTACCTACAAGGAAAAACCAATTAGAATAGCAACAGACTTGTCTACAGAAACACTACAAGCTAGAAGAGACTGAAGTCCAATCTTCAAAGTTTTCAAACATAAATAATTCCAATCAAGAATTTCCTATCCAGCTAAGTTAAGCTTCAATGATGGAGAATTAAAAATCCTTCCCAGACATTCAATCCCTAAGAGTCTATACTGCCTCCAGACCAGCTCTTTAAGAGACACTTAACAAGGTATCAAGCACAGAAGAAAGAAAAAAAGAACAACCACACTCTTTCCAAGAACGCAGGAAAACAGAGAACCAATATAACATGCATTGTGACTGAAAATGCAAACACACACAGATATCAACCCCCAAATCAAAAGAAAACCAACAAACAAATAAACAAACAAACAGCAACAGTTTTATAAGACCCTCATGAGAGGGATAAACTCTCACATCTCAATAGAAAGCCTGAAAGTGAATGAACTAAATGCATTGCTGAAAAGACCTAGAATGGCAAATTGGATAAAAAGCCATGACCCATCAATATGCTGTCTCCAACAGACACATCTCACCAGAATGGACACTCACAGACTCAAAGTTAGAAAATGAAAAACAAATTTTCAGGCAAATGAAACACAAAATAAATAGTCACAATCTTAATATCAGACAAAATAACATTAAGCTATCAAAAATTTAAAAGATATGGAACCTGACAAAAGTTTCAATCCATCAACAAGAAATATCCATCCTAAACATATATGCATCCAAAACAGGAGCACCAGCTTTTATAAAACAGTTCCTAAGTAAACTAAAAACTATCTATCTAAAACTATCATAGCTGGGGACTTAAAAACCCCACTAACAATCCTAGATAAATCTTTGAGGCAAAAAATCAATAAGGAGATCCAGAACCTCAACATGACCCTTGACCAACCGGACTTAATAGATACCTACAGAACACTTCACCCAACAACTACAGAATATGCATTCTACTCATCACCACATGGAACATGCTTCAAGATTGACCACATCCTTGGCAATAAATCAAGCATAAATTTCATAAGATCAAAATACTACCATGCACCTTCTCAGACCACAGTGGAAAAAAAAATATGAACTACAACAAAATTCCCCCAAAACCCACAAAGAAATGGACATTAAACAGCATGATGCCGAACAACTCCTGGGTCAACAAGGAAATCAAAGCAGAAATTAAAACATTCCTGGAAACAGATGAAAATAAAGACACATCTTACCAAAACCTCTGGGATACCATGAAAACAGTACTGGAGGGGAATTTATATCTCTACAAACACATATCAAGATAATAGAAAGGCTGCAAGTTAACAGCTTAACAAATTACCTACGTGAGCTGAAAAGACAAGACCACCAAAATCATAATTTCAGCAAAAGAATCAAGATCACCAAAGGAAAAGCCCAAATTTGAGACATAGAAGACAAAAACCACATAAGAAAAAAATCACTGAAACACAAAGCTGGTTCTTTGAAAGAATAAACAAGACTAAAGGACTCCTAGCAAGACTGACCAAGAAATAGAAAGAAAAAGCCCAGATAGAAACGCTCAGAAATGCAGAAGATTAAATCTCAACTGGCCCCAAATAAATACAAAAGATTATCAGAGATTACTATGCACACCTGTATGGAAACAAACTCAAAATCCTAACTGAAATGGAGAACTTTCTGACATCACACAACCTCCCAAGTTTGAAACAAGAAGAAATTGAAACATTAAATAGACCAATAAAAACCCAGGAAATTGACCCTATCATAAGAAAACTACCTACAAAAAAAAAAAAAAAGGTCTTGACCAGAAGACTTTTCAGCAGAACTCTACAAAGCATACAAGGAGGAGCTGATATCAATCTTACTGAAAGTATTCCAGACAATCAAGAAAGATGGAACTCTCTCCAGATCCTTTTATGAAGCTAAGGTCACATTGATACCCAAACTGGGTAAGGATCCAACAAAGAAAGAGAACTACAGGCCAATATCCCTGATGAACATTCATGCAAAAGTTCTCAACAAGATTCTAGCAAATCAGATACAACAACACATTCCAAAAATCATCCACTGTGACCAAGTCAGCTTTATCTCCAGGATGTAGGGCTGGTTCAACATTCGTGAGACCATAAATGTAATTCAATACATCAACAGATGTAAAAAGAAGAATCACATATTGTATCATTAGATGCAGAAAAAGGTTTCAATAAAATCCAGCATCCCTTTTGATAAAAACTCTTGAACACCTAGACATAGAAAGAACATACTTCAATGTGGGGGCTCCAGCCCCTGCCGAGTCATGAGGTTTCCTGAAGGAAAGACGGATAGACGAAAGACAAAAACATTATACTCGGACACCTGCTTCCTGAACAGATGACGTTTAATATTAGCTAAGGGAAAGCTTTTATACCATTTGTAAAGGGGCAAGACAAAGAAAATTCCTTCACGCACATATCCTCTAAAAGTTACCACCCTCTAGTGGTTTTAGCCACAAACAAGCCAAGATCCCTATAAACATTCAGACAATGAGTCTTATTCATAAAGCCAAAAATGATAGTTTTAGTCCAAAGTCCTGAATTACAGTCCTTGAACTGTCTCAAGAAAGTTTTCAAGTGCAAAGTTCTTCATGTAGCAGTAGTTTTTCTTCTGGGGCTTCTACGACCTTCAGAGTTTTGTAATCGCCTCTCCTGTCCAGGTGTCTTTGCTACTTTTCTCTTATCCTGCAGTGTTTATTTCTAAAGAGAACTCAAAAGAAGCTTTTAGTAATGTTTCCCAGGCCCCAAGGTTGCTTTCTGTCTTTAGTTAATTTATCATAAAAGTGTCTGATTGTATATTATCAATGAAATTCAGTGAAAACCCACTCTATAAACGTTAACTTAGAGTTTTAACTATTGAATTAAGTAAAAACCTTAACAATTAATCTTTATCCTAAGTCAGTGAAAACAGTGTTATAAATCACCTACATAACTCCTAGATAAGTGTTAGAACTTATAATAAATTCATAATGAACTTACTATAAACTTGTGCTTCTAAAAAACCTTATGTCTAAACACTAAACTGCATAATCCTAAATCAAATAAGGAGTGAATATACTTATATCATTTATTACGTAAGCAATATCTAGTAACTTATAACCAAGTGCAAGAAAGCATTCTTGATGTGTTTCAGAGTTTAACCCTTGCATATGTTAGAAAAGGCCAAACGGCATAGTGGGAAATGGAAAAAGGAACCGTGACATTTCCAGGTTAGCTGTGAGTACTTCACATAAACATGCCATTTTCTTCTTCCACGACTGCACAGAATTCTTCAGCCATACCAAACAGCAAAGGTGGCAGACAGAAAGGCCTCAGCTTCCCGGGCTCGCCTGCGGCCCGGGGTCTTCGGCCCACCAGGACCCTGTCAATCAGGTGGGCCTCCAAGGCTGGCTCCCAACACTTCAAAATGGTATGAACCATCTATGATAAACCCACAGCCAACCTATTGCTAAACAGACAAAAACTAGAAGCATTTCCCTGAAAACCAGAACAAGACAAGGCTGCCTACTCTCATCCCTCCTGTTCAACATAGTCTTGGAAGTCTTAGCTAGAGCATATTACCATACACAAAAATCAATTTTAAATGGATCAGAGACCTAAATGTAAAATCCCATACTGTAAAAATCGTTAAAAGTGCAGAAAACACCCTTATGGAAATTGAAATAGGCAACCATTCCTGATCAAAGTCACAAATGTCCACAACATAAAAGATAAAGATGGACAAATGGGACCTCATCAAACTGAAAAGCTTCTGCAAAGCAAAAGAGACCATTGGGAGAACAGGGAGACATCCCATGCAATGATAAAAAAATATTTGCCAACTGTATATCTGATAAAGGCCTAACATCCAAGATCTACAAAGAACACAAATGTACCCAAAGGAAAAATACAAACAGCCCTATTAAAAAGTGGGCAAAAGATGTGAGTAGACACTTCTCAAAAGAAGACATACAAGCAGCTAACAGATACTTTAAAAAATGTCAGCCTCACTAATTATCAAAGAAATGCAAATAAAAACCTCACTGAGATACCACCTAACTCCAGTCAGGATGGCTATCATCAATAACTCAAAAAACAACAGATACTAGAGAGATACCGGGAAAAGGGAATGCTTCTACACTGTTGGTGGGAGTGTAAGCTAGTACACTTTCCACTCTGTTGAAAACAGTGTGGTGATTCCTAAAAAATCTAAAGATCAGCTTTTCCTATGATCCAACAATACCCTTCTGGGAATATATCTGGAGGAATCATTTTACAAAAAAGATACCTGCGCATGCATGTTTATGGCAACACTATTCACAATAGCAAAAGCATGGAACCGACCATGCTGCCCATCAAAACTGGACTGGATTTTAAAAATGTGGTACATATACACAACGGAATACCATGCAGTCATAAAAATGAAAAAAATTACGGACTTCACAGCAACTTGAATGAATTTAGAGTTTCTAATACTCAGTGATCTATCACAGAAACACAGGTCTGAGTACTACATGTACTCACTTGTAAGCAGACTCTGAACATTTATCATAATACTATAAGAGAGGGATTGGCAGTAGCGGGAAACTCTCAGTAGGGGCTCACCACATCAATAAGGGTACATGATTTCAAACCAGGCAAAGTGGGGGCCAAAGGGAGATCCAGCACTTACCTGGAAAATGACTACTTATCTACCTAATCTTGAATTGTACCCCACATTTTAAAAAGAAATTCCTCAAAATTGTTTCTTAAAAAATTAAAATAAATTAGTGAAAACTTTTTGTAGAAAGTGAACTTACTGTTGCTTTGTTCAGTGGGTAATTAATAATAGCCCTATCTTCAATGTGAATATTTAGTGATCATCTGGCTTGGAAACAGGTGTGTGAATGTGTGCGAGTGTGTATGTTTAATATCTTGGATTGCTATTGCTTGCTAACTGTACTTTATAATTGCAGTTCATCTCTTCTCTGTGTACCTGCATTGTCCTGGTACTTATCATAGAGGAGAGGTTATTATTGTGACTTGATTGACAGAGCTAGTTTACTCAAGCTTAAAGGGGTTGCATGTAGCCCTGATATTAATTCTGTCTGGTGACTTTCTATACTGTATAATATTCTCTAACCAGATGTAGAAAGGGAAATGTCCATCATCTTTTAAATACATAACTGGTGTACTTCTATGTTGGTGAAGTCAATAACTTGAAGGCAACAAATTGGTTGTTCATTTATTGTGGATTCTAGGAAGCTGTCAAGCAATACTAATGTCCTTAAATCAAGGGCAATATTGACTTAACCATTCTTCTCCCATCTCATCACCCCTTCCCTTGAGGTGCTGGTTTTGGGATAATATGTGTACAATTGACTATTTTCCACAGCAAATGCTCAGGAACGAGTCTAACAGTAAACAGGCATGTGTTTAGTCACACACTTTGCACAGGTTCAAATAAATTAGAATTTTAGGGCACATTGGTAAGACAGCTCAGCACTTTTTGTAGACATTTTAGAAAAGTGCAGCAAAAGAAGAGATTGTACAAATATTATGTCTCAAGGCTAAAAACATTCTAATCTTAGTAACTGAGTGGCTAACAAATAAATGACAGAAAATCACAGAAAGTGCAATTAAAGGAGCAAAACCAAGCTATTAGAGAACTTACATTATGATGAGTTCTTATTTAGCAATATTTTATTCTCTTAATTGCATTTGCAATGTTGAGTTAAAGGAAGAATATTGCATTCCTTCGCCTTTTCCTCTCTCTAAAGGTTTGGGGAAAGGCATAGAAGAAATTGTGGGAAATCAATTCTGCTTCCTTTTAGTAACTTTGAATAGTAAGCTCAGCATACTCTATAGTGAAAATAAGCACAACGTTTTCATTGACAGCCCAGACTAATGTCATCTACAAGTCATTTTTGCTTTAATTGATGGCTCATTTTAAGAAAACATCGCAACTTGTTTACAGACAATGTACTTTCAAAAAACCCCAGAAACATTTAATTCCTCAGGAAAGCTTATCAAGATGTCATATAATGAATAAAGAATATGTTTAAATAAGTATCTTTCATCAGGTGGTCTGCTTTCTGGGTATTGTGTGCGGCAATATCCTTTATCGTATATGGTCTCTGAACAAATAAATCAGGTTTCAATGCTCTACGTTTTAACACAGAGTGCATTTCTTATTTTAGCTTTGAGTATTGTATCGATCAGTGATCATTATTTTCACTGAATGAAGCCACACTTCCTTCTGGTACAGAAAGAAGACATATGTTCCCTTTACTCATCATCTGCACCTCCCCCACTCTGCACCACAACTGAGGAAACCTGAAAGCACTCCACTCTGGGCATCCTGCGTCATCCCCTGAGTGAGTTGCTAAGCAAAAGTGTTGCAAGACATCCTGTTCTAAGAGGAATGAGGACAGAGCCCTGGTTGTTCCAGACAGTTCCTCCTTCTTTCAGAATACTGCATCCTTGGTGCATTCTACGGTTATTCTGAGAATTACAAGCAGGAAAAGGAGGGAGGGGAGGCGAGAGCTGGGTCAGCTGTGGTCATCAGGGACCAGTCCTCCTGCAGAGGCCATTTACAATGGTTCAGGCAAAAGAACATGGCTCTGGTCAAGGTGGTGATGGTGGAGTCCTTAATAAGTGGCAAGGGTTTTATAGGTTTTGTAAGTGCTATTGAACCAACAAGGTTTCTTTCCAGACTGAATGTAGACTGTGAGAGACAAAGAATGATGACCCCAAAGTTGTTAGTGTGGATATTGGCAACCGAGATTAAGGGGGAATAGTTTATCCCTTAAATTGCAGAGCTGTATCATACAGACAATCTTACTAGGAAAAAAATATGTGTTTGCAAACTGCTGTCTATTTTCTTGAGAAAATAGAAACTAAAATAGGAGGGGGAACCCCCCAAAGCAGAATTTATTTATATAAAATTGTGTATTTGCTCTTGCATGTTAAAACTTCAGTCATCTTCAAAGTACTCTCCATTTGATGCAATATTATTGAGACATTTTTCCACTGCTCAAAATAGTTTTTGAACTCTTCCATTTTGATGTCTCTTAGTGCTTCTACCATTTTGTGTTTCACTCTTTCACATCAGCAAAACATTTCCCTTTGAGGAATTTTTTCTTCTGGGAAACAAAAAATGTCACTCAGGCAAATTGGGTGAATAGTGAGGGTGGGATATAGGGGCCATGCTCTTTTTGGTCAAAAACTGCTAAACTCTCAGCATGGTGTGGGCAGGTGTACTCGTAAATCACCCATCATCAAATGGGCAAACATGTTGAAAGAATCTCAAAAAAAAGAAAAAAAAAATCCACAGCCTTTCACAACAATGCTAGCTGGCATACTGATGTTGAAGGGTTCCTAGAACACCTACCTAGTGGGGAAAGCCTGTTCCAATATAAGGGGCCTGCCCTCCAAAAAATAATTTTGGGATTTCCAGCAAGATGGTGAAGAGACAGGTTGGACTGTGAGAGTCTCCACAAAAGCAAGTGTCCATAAAGACTCTCTGCGTGAGTGGGTGTGCATCAGTGGGTGAGTGAAAGTCTGTCTGAGGGGAGACTTGGGTTAATGCACCTGGGGCTGTCTTCCAGAGATGACTGTAATCCCCCACCACCCTGAGATTAAAGCTGTCAGTGCGCTCTCGGGACTCTCTTGAGAAAAGCCTGCTGAATACAGCTGATTCTCATCACCTGGCACCCAGTCCACACCATCACCTGTGACAACAAAGCGGCTGGAGCCCTGGATCCATGGAGAGAGAAGATGGGGAGAACTGGAGAGGAGTCCCTCCATCAGTAAAGAAACACCAACTGGAGCCATTTTCTCTGTCCCAGGCCCAGGCAGAGACCTGCATTGCCCCGCCCCGTTCCACCCAGCCTCCAACTCGGGACCTAGAGGTAATCTCATCAAACTCAGAGTGACAAAAGTCCCTTCCCACTCTAGATCAAACAGACATGTAAGATTTGAGTGGGAGACTTGACCGGCAGCAAGCCAGGTGAGTCCAGATCTGATCCACCCTCCTCCCCTATTAGGTCTGGGGCATCTGACCCACACCGAGAGCAACTCTATCAGCCTGTGCTGCAAGCAGAGTGGAGGGGCTGGAGAACAGAGCTGAAAGAAAGTTGAACTTACAGGAACAACCTCAGAGCAAGTTTTGTTTTGTGTGTGTGTCTGTTTGCTTTCTGTTTTAGTTTTTCTCCCTCTCTCTTTCTGTGTTTATTATGTTTTCATACTTGCTTTGTTTCTGTTATTTGATTGCTTTTTTAAAGACTTTCTGTTTGTGTACTAGTATTTTTGAGGGAGAGTACATCAGTAGGGGGGTTTTGGTTGGTTTCTGTATTTGTATGATTGCATGTTTTAGCTTTTTTTATCTTTTCTGTCTTTGTGTCTCTTTTCATTTTTTAGTTGGTATGCCTGTCTGCTTTCCCTCTTATTATTATCTATCTCCACCTTCCTCTCATTGCCCTCCTTCCTTTTTCAATTCTTTTCCATTTTCTTACTTCATTTTCCTTTCAGGGGGCAAATTTATATCCCCACTATATGGACACATTGTAAGGTAGTGGGAAGCGGGTTCCAGGGGACCCACACACTTGTCAGCAAATACTGGGATCTGCAGATAGTTTCAGAATCACAGCTCCCCCATCAATTAAATATCAAAATTACATAAAGTACAGCCCCTCACTCACAATTCAGCTTCTGAATTGAACAAAGCCAGAGGATCCATATAAGAAAGAATAGGAGGTTGAGCAAACAGAAGTAAAAGCTACAACCCCCTATCCCTGAACAACAGAATTAAAGAAGAGAAAAAAAAAGGAGGGAGGAAAATCTACATAAATGAAGAAAAAACAAAAGAAGAATATGGTTCTCACACAGACCCCTGGGAGGTCGCCACTGAGAGTAGAGACTACAGAATGCAAACAATGAAGAGCCCCCGTAATGACTGGTCTCAAACCACAAACCCAGTTATCAAGACATTATTAGAGAGAATAAAATAGATACGAGTAGAGACAAGAAGAAAGAATGAAGCAGTTGATAACTGTGATAACAGCAATAAAGACTACAGTGAATAAAATAAATAACAAACTGATAAGCATGGAAAGCAGAATTAGCCAAGCAGAAGAATCTCAGAGCTTGAGGACCAAAATATGGAACTAACCCAAACTGCCAAAAACATAGAAAAGAAGCTTTAAAAGGCATAGGAAACTCTCAAGAGGTGAGCGATTATTTCATGAGGCCAAACCTAAGAGTAATTGGACTTCCTGAAGTAGAAAAAGAGGCAGAGACCACCCTGGGACAAACATTTCATGAAATGATCCAAGAAACTTCCCTCATCTCATCAGTGACGATCCAAGAAACTTCCCTCATCTCATCAGTGACATAACCATTCAACACAAGAGATTCAGAGAACCCCAGCCAGACAACAAATGAGTAGACTAACTCCTAGATACATAGTAATTTACCTACACAAAGTAGGTATAAAAGAAAAACTATTAAAGGCAGCAAGAGAAAAAGTCAAACTACCTACAGGGGAAGACCAATTACAATAGCAGCAGACTTATTCACAGAAACACCTCAGGCGAGGAGAGCTTGGAGCTCAATCTTCAAAGTTCGCAAAGATAGACAATTTCAACCAAGAATTATCTAACCAACTAAGCTAAGCTTCATTGGTGATGGAGAATTAAAATATTTCCCAGACATTCAATCCCTAAGAGCTTATGCTGCCTCCAGAACAGCTCTACAAGAAACATTTAGGCAAGTATTAAACACAGAAAAAAGGAAAAAAATAATGACAACACTCTCCACAAGAATGCAGGAAAAAGATTGAAAATGCACATGTATCAACCCAAAAATTGAAAGAAAGAAAACAAACAGCCGCAACAACGAACTCTATAAAAACCTCATGACAAGGATAAACTCTCACATTTCAGTAATTAACCTGAATGTGAATGGACTAAATGCACCACTGAAAAAATGTAGAATGGTAAAATGGCCTCATCTCACCAGAAAGGACACCCACAGATTTAAAGTAAGAAGGTGGGAAACACAATTTCAGGCAAACAGAACACAAAAGAAAGCAGGAGATACAATCTTAATATAAGACAAAATACCCTTTAAGCTATCAAAAATTTAAAAAGATATGGAAGGCCACTACATAATGATAAAAGGTTGAAACCATCAACAAGAAATATCCATTCTAACCATATATGTACCCAACGTAGGAGGACCAACTTTCATAAAGCAGCTTCTAGGTAAACGTAAAAAAGATATTGACTCTAACACTATCATAGCTGGGGACTTAAATACCCCTCTCATGAAACTAGACAAATAATCTAGACAAAAAACTCAACAAGAAGATCTGGAACCTGAATGTGATGCTTGACCAAATGGACTTCATTGATAACTACAGAACACTCCACCCAACAACTGTGGAATATGCATTTTGTTAATCACCACGTGGAATGTACTCTAAGATCAACCACATCCTCAGCCATAAATCAAGCATAAACACATTTCACAAGATTGGAAGCCTGTCATGCACCTTCTCAGACCACAGTGGAATAAAAACAAATATTAACACCACCAAAGTTCCCCCAAAACCCACAAAGACATGGACACTAAATAGCATGATGCTAAGCAACTTCTAGGCCAACATGGAAATCAAAACAGAGATTAAAAGATACCTGAAAACAAATGAAAATGAAGAAACATCTTACCAAAACCTTTGGGATGCCAAGAAAGAAATAGTAAGAGAGGAATTCATATCTCTACAAACTCACATGAAGAAAATGGAATGATCACAAGTTAACATCCTAAATAATCATCTAAGGGAGCTGGAAAAGCAAGACCACCAAAACCCTAACTTCAGCAGAAGACTTCAAATCACCAAAATAAAAGTCCAAATTCGGAGCATAGAAGACAAAAAGATAATCCAAAAAAATCAATGAAACCAAAAGCTAGTTCTTTGAAAGGATAAAGAAGCTTGATGGTCCCCTAGCTAAATTGACCAGGAAAAAGCCCAAATAAGCACAATCAGAAATGCAAAATGTCAAGTCACAACTGACCCTGAAGAAATACAAGAGATTATCAGAGACTACTATATACACTTATATGGAAAGAAACTTGAAAACCTAAAGGAAATGGAGGACTTTCTGACATTACACAACCTCCCCAAGTTGAAACAAGAAGAAATCAAGACCCTAAATAGATCAGTAACAATCCAGGAAATTGACTGTGTCATCAGAAAACTACCTACAAAACAAAAAGCACTGGACAAGATGGCTTTCCAACAGAATTCTACCAAACATACAAGGAGGAACTGATATAATCCTATTGAAAGTAATCCAAGTAATTGAGAAAGATGGAACTCTCCCCAAATCATTTCACTAAAGTAACATCATATTGATACCCAAGTCAGGTAAAGATCCAACAAAGAAAGAGAACTACAGGCCAATATCCTTGATGAACATAGATGCTAAGATTCTCAACAAGATCCTTGCAAATCGGATTCAGCTACACATCTCAAAAATCATCCACCATGACCTAGTAGGCTTCATCCCTGAGATGCAGGGCTGGGTCAATATCATAAGACTATAAACATAATTAAATACATCAACAGATGTAAAAGTAAAAAGCATACAATTATATCATTAGACACTGAAAAAGCTTTTGATAAAATTCAGCACTCCTTCTTCATAAAAATCCTCGAACATCTAGGCATAGATGGAACATACCTCAAAATAGTAAGAGCCATATACGAGGAACCCACAGTCAGCATACTGCTAAACAAACAGGAATTGGAACCATTTCCCCTGAAAACCGGAACAAGACAGGGATGCACACTCTCACTCCTCCTGTCCAACATAGTTTTGGAAGTCCTAGCTAGAGCAATCAGACAAGAGCAGGAGATCAGGGATATCCAAACAGGAAAACAGGAAGCCAAGTTATCCCTCTTTGCAGACGACATGATTCTCTATACCTTGAAAACCTAAGAGAATCTGTTTAAAAAAAAAAATTCCTTGCACTGATAAAGGACTTTGGCAAAGTCTCAGGGTATAAAATCAGTGTGCCCAGATAGTCGTATTTCTATACACCAACAATAAACAAACAGAAACCCAAATAAAAAGCACAATCCCATTCACAATAGCCACAACAAAAATCAAATACCTTGGCATCTTCCTAACCAGAGACGTGAAAGACTTTTACAACAAAAACTACAAAACACTGCTCAAAGAAATCAAAGATGACACAAACAAATGGAAAAATATTCCATGCTCATGGATTGGAAGAATCAACATTGTTAAGATGTCCATCCTACCCAAGGCAATCAACAGATTTAATGCAATACTCATTAAATCACCAACAACATTCTTCTCAGACCTGGAAATTACAATACAGGAATTCATATGGAAACATAAACGACCATGAATCTCCAAAACAATCCTCAGCAAAAAAAAAAAAAAAAAGCAGGAGGTGTCACACTTCCAGACTTTAAACTTTATTATAAAGTTTATAAAGCAGTCAGGTATTGGTACAAGAACAGGCATGTAGACCAATGGAACAGGATAGAGATTCCAGAAGCAAAACCTAAATTTCTCAAACAACTCATCTTCGACAAAGCCTCCACCAACAACCACTGGGGAGAGGAGAACCTCTTCAGTAAATGGTGCTATGAAAACTGGCTGACCACATGCAGAAGATTAAAACAAGATCCCTACCTATCACCATATACAAAAATCAACTCCAAATGGATCATAGACCTAAACGTAAAACCTTAAGAACTATAATACTATAAGAACCTTCGAAAAATGCAGGAGACACCCTCATGGAAA
>NW_006987865.1:0-1202 GCF_000164805.1 Carlito syrichta
AAAAAATCTTACATTTGACCCTATAGCAATTGTTGCCAATCAGCTAAACATTAGGTTTGCCAAATTCATCCTAAGAATCGTTATCACATTTCTGGTAAGGCACTTCTTGAAAGGAGAAGCTTGTACTGCTTTTTTAATGGTCAGCTGAAATTCAACCTGTTTAAAATGAGCTTATCATGCTTTGCTTACTACCTCCCTCCTGACTTAAGTTCTATCCATGAGACCACCCTTCTTTTACTTATTTTAGTTTAAGATGCTGAAGGTGTCTTCCTATCTCTTGGGGTTTGTGCAAATGTGATAATTACCTACAAAAATTAAAGAATAATAAAAGGAACCAAGACCTGAAAAATCAGCACATTCCTGGGGAAAGCACAGGAAGTATAGATAAAAGTATAGAATAGTTAAGAGCTGTGGTGCTAGAACAAAGAGACCTGGATTCAAATCCTAAGAAAATGGATGAGCTCTGTGATTTAGGGCAAGCCGCTTAACTGGTATTATTCTTTATGTGTAAAATAAAATCTATGCAAGGAACTGAATGAGATATAACATGCAAGGTGCTGACCATACCACCTGGCACAAAGTAAGACCTTGATAAATGGGAGCTATTATTATAATTATTACCAAGAAAGACAGAAGAAAAATAGTTCTGTGAAAAATAAAGTATAATTTGACTGTTGGAAGCATGCACTGGGCAAAGCTGCTGCAGTGGGCAGTCGAGGTAAGGAGGCAGCAGCCAGCTTCAAGTGGAGGGCCTGGGAGAAGGCAATGATGTTGCTCCTAAGGGCAGAGTGATGAGGAATTCAGCCACTGCACAAAATGCACAGATTCCTGAAAGTAGGAAGTGGGCATCAGAATAAAGCTCTCCATTGGTATGAGGGTAGTTACCAGATGGGGTTTTACTGGTCAGAGTCATCTAGACCAGAGTCCTTCAAGTTCCAGGAGCTCAGAGCATCTAGGAAGGTGGGATCAGGTTGGGGTGGCAGTTCATTCTGGAAGCCAGGGGGAGCCACCAGATTCTGACTCAATCTCATCTATGGAGGTTTCCAGCTCTCTGAGGATAGAGCCAATAGTGGCCGATAAAGAGAAATCCTTCTCACCCAGAAAAAGGGGTTTGGGGGCAGGGCAGGGGCAGGAGCTAGGCAATGTGTGGCCTGGAGCTGCTGGAGAGTGCTATGGATCAGGATATGCCTGCAGAGGGTGGC
>NW_006987866.1:0-1163 GCF_000164805.1 Carlito syrichta
GTGCACCAGGAACACACTTGTGAATGACTACTGTACTCCAGCCAGGTCAACACAGCAAGACCCTGTGTCTAATCAAACAAAACAAAATAAAAAGTAAATTTCTTCCAGCACACCAACATTAGAGGAATTTATACATATACTATATCTCAATCTCAATAAGACTTATAGAAAAGACATTCCTTTAAATTAGAAAAAAATAGACTGAATGCTAAGTAGAAAGTGAATGTGCCATCCAAAGTGAATTGAGTAACAGATCAAGTTAATTTAAGAGCAGGTATTCAGTAACAATTTATAAGGTTTTGTTCTGAGTTAGTTGTCCCTTCAAACTCTTTAATACATGATTCAGATGAAGACACGGGAAATTAACAAAATTAACAAGGGAAGAGTGGCTAACATATTGAATTACAAGATCAAGTACCTTCTAGATCTTTAAATGGCAGGAAGAATGAGAGAAAGTATCAAGAAATGGAAAATTCACTAAGTAGGTTCATAAAATAAACTGCATTTCTACAAGACACAGGACACCTGGCTTAAGAACAGTGTATCCGGAAGAAAAATAACAGGGTTTTAGCTGCCTGAGCTTACTGCATGCCAGCAGCATGATGTGTTGCCAAGTCAGCCGACGTGGGTCCTACTGAAGTGTCGACTTCAGATGAAGGAAGGTAATAGTCCCATTGAACTTTGCACTCTTCAGACCACATCTGGAGTATGATGTTCAATTCAAAGTGCCAAACTCTAAGAGGGACACTGACACGCCAAAGTGCTGCCAAGGAGGCGATCTGGCAACCCGAAGGTGTGAGGATTGGTTGAAATAACCAAGACAACTCAGAAACGTGGTAACTGTCTCTGTGCATTTGAAGAATTGTAACGTAGAAAAGATTTTACATTTATTAAGATTTCAGACAAGTAAAGCCTGGGGTAATCCAAATGAGAACCTTCCATTAGTAAACTCTTCAGAAATAAAATAAGTGCTTGGGTGAGACATTGAACTTCTCCCCACTGGAAGCATTCTTGGACAGCTGTAATAAGTGACAAGTATGGCTCTTTAGAGCTTTACTGTTCTGAGTTTCCAATGCCTTTCTCATAAATCTTTAACTTTTATGATTCTGGTTCCTTTCCCTCTTTTACATTGGTTTCTTCAAGCATACAAACAAACAAACAAA
>NW_006987867.1:0-1171 GCF_000164805.1 Carlito syrichta
TGGCTATGCCTTGAGATACATATTTTGAGATTTACATACACAGAATGATATCTCTTTGAGCTATCAATGAATAGTTTCTTTGCTAACAGAGTTCACCGTGGAGACTAAATTGATGTTCTACCAGCTCCATCTTCTGTACATCCCCACTTACATTTAGATATAAAGAAAGCACTTGCAATTTTTTAGAGATACTGTACTCTTATTTTTCTGGGAAAACAAATGAGAGAAACAACTCACTAGTTACAGCAAAAAGAACATAATGGTACAATGATTTCTAATCTTCACAAAGGAGAGTATATTCAGTCAGTAACTTCAATCACAATCAATTGCCAACTGATCAAATACAGGCTACTTCACACGGCAATGCACTTCCGGTGTTTATGAGAGTACTTAGCATACAGCAGGGACTGGGAAAATACTCACTACCTGAAAAAGCAGATGAATGAACAAATACGATGAGTAACTGGTATTCAAAAATTTTCTGAAACCCAAAATTAGAGGAGCATTTCAATTTCTAGTAGCAAACTTCAATTCACTTTTCATTTTTTTCCTTAGATTGAGTTTGATATAGTTTTTGGATTTTTGTTTCCAATGCAGAATTTTCAGATTGACTTTTATTAATTAATTCAGTTATTAATAATTACTTCCTGAATGCCTGCTAGTATAATAAACTATGTTAAATGCTAGAAATATAGTGGTGAATAAAGTAACTGAGATGCTTGCCTTCGGGAATCTGAAGAAAAGAGAGATACCAAAATAATGTATTAATTTATGTTTGTGATGAGTTCCATAGACAAGAACATAAAGGCATATTCAAAGGAAACTGATATAATCTATAAGAAAACAAAAGTGGGATATAAGACATGAAAAATCGTAGCACAATGTAGGAACTGAGTAATGGTCAGCGTGACTAGAACACCAAGGTGGAGGTTGAGCTGGAAACCAGATAAAATACAGGGTGGTCGGGTGAGAGCCTACAGAACCTTTACAGTCAAGATCAAAATATTGTGTTTATGCTACAGCAGATGGGAATATGTTAAAACACTCAAACAACATCAGATCATTTATTAATACATTAATAACTAAAATATACATCTTCTTTACCATCAAATAATTAGATGCAGGAGTGGATTCACAAAGGGGAGTTGGGAAGCCATTGTCATAGTAGAAA
>NW_006987867.1:1191-12632 GCF_000164805.1 Carlito syrichta
TGGCTATGCCTTGAGATACATATTTTGAGATTTACATACACAGAATGATATCTCTTTGAGCTATCAATGAATAGTTTCTTTGCTAACAGAGTTCACCGTGGAGACTAAATTGATGTTCTACCAGCTCCATCTTCTGTACATCCCCACTTACATTTAGATATAAAGAAAGCACTTGCAATTTTTTAGAGATACTGTACTCTTATTTTTCTGGGAAAACAAATGAGAGAAACAACTCACTAGTTACAGCAAAAAGAACATAATGGTACAATGATTTCTAATCTTCACAAAGGAGAGTATATTCAGTCAGTAACTTCAATCACAATCAATTGCCAACTGATCAAATACAGGCTACTTCACACGGCAATGCACTTCCGGTGTTTATGAGAGTACTTAGCATACAGCAGGGACTGGGAAAATACTCACTACCTGAAAAAGCAGATGAATGAACAAATACGATGAGTAACTGGTATTCAAAAATTTTCTGAAACCCAAAATTAGAGGAGCATTTCAATTTCTAGTAGCAAACTTCAATTCACTTTTCATTTTTTTCCTTAGATTGAGTTTGATATAGTTTTTGGATTTTTGTTTCCAATGCAGAATTTTCAGATTGACTTTTATTAATTAATTCAGTTATTAATAATTACTTCCTGAATTTTAGCTGGAAACCAGATAAAATACAGGGTGGTCGGGTGAGAGCCTACAGAACCTTTACAGTCAAGATCAAAATATTGTGTTTATGCTACAGCAGATGGGAATATGTTAAAACACTCAAACAACATCAGATCATTTATTAATACATTAATAACTAAAATATACATCTTCTTTACCATCAAATAATTAGATGCAGGAGTGGATTCACAAAGGGGAGTTGGGAAGCCATTGTCATAGTAGAAACAAAAGAATTTGGACTAAAAAAATAATGAAAAGAAGGAACATTTAAAATCACATTTAGTAGTCATAGTTGAAAGAAGATAGTCTCACTATGGGGATGAGATGTGTCCATGTGTTTCCCAGATTTCTGGGTATTTTTGTTAGATGGAGACTGATATCAAGTTCAAGGATGGTGATTCACTAAAAAGTTCCTTTTAAACCTAATGGATTGTGATATTTGTGAAAAATTCAAGTGCGCTTGTTGAGTGGCCTTGTGTATCCAAGCAGAGATCTCAAGATAGGTCTGAACTAGCAATTTAAATTGTTAGTCATGGGTGTAGCATTGAAGCTGTGGAAGCAAAATACATTTTCTTAGGAGAATCAATAGAGTGGAAAAGGGTAAAAATGGAGTGGAGGAACTCCTCCAGCAATGGGGATTTGAACAAGCAGGCAAAGTAGACCTTGACAGAAGCTAGCCTTGCACGCTATGGCTTGTTATAGACTCATGAGACCCAATTCACTGTGGCCCTGACTTGAACCCCGATGAGTTTTTATCTAAATAACAGACATTCAAAGTATAATCAATTTACGCAAGGTACACTTGAAAAAAAATTTTTTTTAACATTTCCAGGCTTCTGACTGCTACAGTTATAGCAAAGAAAATAAAAAGCAACAGTTCAAAGAATCTAAAGGCACTTCTCTATAATTCTAAGCAATTTTGAAACCAGTGCGAAATACCATGACCCATTGGCCTGTTGCAGCATCTTTTTGGGGCTGTACAGTAAGTTTGTTGCTGGGTAGAAATTTTCTTATTTGATTTTTCTCTACAATTAAAGATGTGAATTCATACTGAATAATGAATACATAAAATTTTCTTTTAGATATCTTGCTGAAGTTAAATGTCCAGGAAAGTCTCACTTTGGAATTTTTTTTTTTACTTAAATAATAACTTAAATAAACCAGTAAATTGATTTTATAAAATGTTTTCAATCTATATTTTATTAAATATTATGAGTTTTAACATACTGCAACATATTTGTAAAATCTGAGGACCTTCTCAACCTCAATACTATTAACATTTTAATTGTGTGTTATCAGCAGTATCCCAGCTCTACCCACTACATACTTCACCCCCAACCTCAGGAGTGAAGACACAAAATGTTTCCAGACACCTCCAAATATTCATTCAGGGAATAAAATTATGCCCCATTTAGAACCATGAAGCCCCATTTAGAATATTAAAGCGAATAACAGTATCTTCTCTCTCCTATTCCAGCCTAAGAAAACCACCACCACCACCACCACCTTGAATCCCTCATGTATCTCTCTGCAATTTGTTAGTCTTCACAAAAAATTAGAAGAAATCAGCTTCCTGAATTTGGTCTTCATTACATTCATTTTATCCATAGCTTAAAATTTTTTTCTTCATATTTTAACAATTTCAAACATATTTTCTGGTTGTATTATGCTATCATAACTTATAAATAATGAATCATATTAAATGTATTATTCCATGACTTGCTTTATTTTGGGTATTTTTTAACTGAAATTTAATGATGTGGCAAGTGTGTCTGAGTTTCATTTATCTGTACTTTTGCATAGTTTGACATTGTGTGAAAATATTGTTAACTTACTCATTCTATAAGAGACTTGGTTGGGTCTAGGATTTGGGTGTCATAAGTAAGGTTGTTTCTAGGAACAATTTTGTCCTTATGGTTCAAGTATTTTGAAACTCTCTTGAACAGTGGTTCTCAACTGGTAGCAAGTTTATCCTCCAGGGAGTAACTAACAGTGTGTGAGGACATTCTAGATTGTCCTATCTAGAGAGTTACTGGCATCTAATGGGTAGACATCAAAGAAACTGCTAAACATCCTTCAATACCCATAATAGCCATTATCCCAAGCCAGAACTCTCCAGTCCAAAATGTCAGTAAGGCCACTGTTTACAAATCTTATTCTAAGGCATATTCTTAAGGATTGATTTGATAGTTGATAAGATACAGGGCTCTGAACTTTGCGAAAAAAGTGACTAAATGTTTTTTAAGGTGGTTATTATTTACATTCTTACTAGCAGTGAATTAGATTTGTACCTCCTCTCATACAATAATGTTGTATTTATATCCTTTTCTAAATCTATGACTGTGGACCAATATTTCAGTAACTGTTAAAGTCAATTATGTTTTATTTTCAGTAAAGTGCCTGATTACTTTTATTTCCATTGAATTATTTGATTATTAATAATTTTTAAATGCAATTTACAAATTTTGGATATTAATTTTTTCTGCTTTATATTTGTTTCTCCAGGTTTTTGTCTTGCTTTTCATCTTAATTGTAGTGTCTTGCTTTCCACAGTATGCAATGCCAGCTTCATCATAAACTAATTTTCATATTTTTTACTGGTCTCTTTGAGACTCACTCTTTTATTCCAATTGTTTGTTTGGTTGTCCTTCAGCTAGTAACACTATCTATAACTATTAGGATTCTTATTGTGTTGTGTGACATTTTCCTGCCAACCTTGTCCTTCTGCTTCAGGATTAAGGTGCTCCTTCTAGGTCTTTAGTTCTTCTATATTATCTAGGAGCAGATTGTCAATTTCCAGTCTTCCTAAAAGTCTCTTGCAGTTTTTATTGGAACTGTATTGAGTATATCCATTTATTTTAGAAAATGTTATATTTAATAATATTGAATTTCTCTTTATATTACAGCCATACCTAATATATCAAGACATTCTGTTGGCATTGATTTCAAAAGCCTATCAGTAACTCTGTGTTATTATTCTATTCCAAGCTGCCATCTCTCTTCGCCCACATCATGACAATATTTTTCTGACTTTTCTTCCAGTTTTCATAGTCAGCTTGTTTCCTTAACTGATGGTAGATTATGTCATTTTGCCTAGTCAAAATTATCAATAGTCCTCTATTTCACTATGAATGAATTCCATGTTCCTAATGATCTAAAAAAACCACACATGCATGGCTTTTTACACTTCTTCCTCCTGATCACATACTAGTCTCTCATCCCTTTTCCTCTCTTCAATCCCCATTGTCCTATTTGCTTTTCCTAACAATGGAGGCTCCATTCAAGTTGAGTCAAGGTCTTTGATTCTTTTGTTTCTACTTGGCACACTATTTCCTCAGATTGCTTCATTCTTCTTTCTCTCACTTTGTTCACACATTTGTTCAAATGTTACTGTTCATTGAGTTGTCTCCTACTTAAAATTCTTACCTCACTCCATATTATTTATAACCTCCTTACCCTACTGTTGTTTTGTTTTTGATGTTTTCTTTGATTTTCTCTATTATATTTTTTCATCTTTTAATATACAATCTATACACCTTTATTATTTAGCTATATAAATCATATAGTCCTCATGAGGGTGGGTATTCTAATTTGTTCACTGTGTGTTTGGCACTAATTCTTCAATTAGTTTTTTAATAAATAAGCAATTGAGTAAAGTTATTAGTAATTAATATACCATTTGAGTATATATGAAGAAAACAGTTGGACTAATTAATGATTGCATAATTTGTTGTTTTCCAATCCTTACACTGTTTTTTAAAATTTCCTTTTCTTATCCTATTATATGCTTGGAGTGTTATAACAATGCTTAATCAAAGGTCAAGAACAATTATATTTGTCATATCCAGATCTTAAAATAAATACTTTAACACTTACCATTGAATATGACTTTTGCCATAAATTACATGGCAAATGTTCATTATCAGGGTAAAGTAGTTGTATTTGTCCTTATTTTGCTAAAAGTCAGTATCATGAATATTAATTGTACATTTTTGAAGTATTCGCTTGCTTCTATGTAGACAAATATTTTAAAAGATTATATGATAATCTACAATAATTATTTTCTAAGTTTGCAATTCAATAAAAATCTCAAATATATATAAATATATATATTATATATATATATCCAACTTTTTAATTGACTTGTTAATATTTTTAAAATTTTTTTATCATTTTTCCTTTTGAAAATAATACCTGTGGCTTTAAATATGTAGAATATGACTTGAGTTTATTTATACAGACAATCCCTGAGATAAATGGTTCAATGGTTTGACTTAAGTTTTTTGTGAGTTTACAATGGTGAAAAATGATATGCACTCAGTAGAAACCATATTGTGAATTTTGAACTTTTCCCAGGCTAACCATATATGGTATGCTGTGCTAAACTTTCTCACAATGCTGGGCTGTGGAAGTGAGTTACCGTTCCCAATCAGTCATACGATCATGTGGTAAACAATGGATACTCTATGATGTACTGTGCTGCCAGAAAGATTTTGCCCAACTGAAGGCTAATGTAAGTGTTCAAACATATTTAAAGTAGGATAAGCTAAGTCATGATGCTCAGTAGGTTATGTGTATTAAATTAATGTTTGACTTAATATTTTTAGCTTACGAAGGGTTTATCAGCAGGTCACCCCATGTATGCTCAAGACCATCTGTATATTCTGCAGTTTTTGATTAGGAATTATTTTCTTCTTGCTTATTTAATTTAACACACTTAAATACTTCTATAGGACTGGTGACTTCTTTCCAGAAGATTTTCAATTAATTTTAAAGATTTAGTGGCTGTTATGATTTTTGACATTTTTTGCATTTCTATGTTTTCTTTAGTTATTTTTAGTAAACATAATTCTAGAAATTGAAGCACTTATTCTAAATTTTCTTTTTTTAATTTTTAATTTTAAATATGTGGGGTACAATTCAGGGTTAGGGATACAAATGTTCATTATTTCAAATTCATTAGCCCAGAGTTATTCACAATATCTTCTAATATATATACACACACACGTATATATATATATATATATCCTCCCTTTAGATTATAAATTATGTGTTTTGTGTTCTCTCTTTCTTTTTCTTTCTTTTTTGGGTAAGTTATTCATTTGTCACTGTTGTTAATTTAAAAATGTAAGAACATATGTTGATTTTGTTAATACCCTCTACTACATAACTTTCCTCTATTTTATTAATTTTAATTTATCATTTACATATTTTTACCTTTTGGGCTTAATTAACTTATTTTTTGTTTCTCAAAATCAGATGATAAAATGATTTATAGTTAGACCTTCACTTTTACTAATGTAAGCATTTAAAGACTCCACATGTACTTCTACGTATTCTGTCAAGAATATCTGTAAGTTTGAACCTGACATGTACAAGAAGCTAAAGAAAACCTTGTTTGCATTGTACACCTAGTAAGTAGCAAGGCAGTACATGAATGTAGACAGCCTGGTGCAAGAGCTCATGTTGTTGATCATGGATCCACGCTGCTGATCACTCATCAGGTGAAAATGTTCAGCAAATAATTTTACAATGTAACCCAATATGAACTCTCAGAGCAGAAATTATTTTCGACAAAGTATGTCCTCAGTATAGATGAGAAAACTGAAAAATTCTTGCCCAATTTATCTTATCTGCTACATCTTCAAATGGTTGTTTATTAGAGCTCTCATTAACCCCATATCATACCAACATTAAGATCTCTTTCCAAAGTTATTAAGTGAAATACTTATTATATTGGTTAGTAGAATGTGTTTTTTCCTTCGATATTTAATAATTAAAGTTCATATGAATAGCAAAATTCATTTTATGCTCATCTCTATTTCTCATCAAATTTTTGTCTGAACATTTTTAGACATTACATTGACTTCCGGCAACTGGGCAAGACCTTGTCTCTACAATACATCAAAATTAGTTGGACATCAAAGCATGCGCCTGTAGTTCCAGCTACTCGGAAGACTGAGGCAGAAGGATTGCTGGAGCTCAGTAGGTCGACGCCGGGGTGACCGTGAGTGTGCTACTGCACTCTAGCCTGGGTGACAGAGTGAGACTCCAACTCCCAAAAATAAATAAATAAATAAATAAATAAATAAATAAATAAATAAATTACATTGACTATTAATATTTTAGCACAAAGTTAATAAATAGAGCAGCTAAATCTCATATTTAAGAAGGGAAAATGACTTAGGCAATTGATAGTGGAATAAGTAAATATATTTTTATTATTTTATTTATGTTATTGATTGGCAATGTAATAACATATTCCTGACTTGGTAAACAAAATAAAACCCCAAACATTATAGTTTAAATCATATTTTTGGCAATGAACTTTTGGTAAAGTATTTTTCATTCTCCTGAGGCTAGAAATATTTGTTTTATGGTGTTCAAGAAAAGAATCTTATTCTGTCACAATTGACATGTGTAATTTCATTGTTGTTTACACTGTTCACACATCAGAGGTTCACACATCATATTTCTTTTAAAATAATAAAAGAAAAATGCAATTTAAAATATTGAGTGATTTGTACATTCTAATTGACAATTAGAAGCTATTTAGAATTACTCTAAAATTCAATAGTCATCTCTTAAGAGAAATCTCATATGCCTTGATGGGTATTGTGTCCAGAGAGCTGAGACAGAGATACATACCTAGAAATGCGCACAAGGCAGGGCTCGGTGACTCAGCCTGTCATCCCAGCATTTTGGAAGGTCAAGGCTAGTGGATTGCCTGAGACCACAGTTCGAGATCCTCCCGGGCAACTAGGGGAGCCCTCGTCTCTACAATAAACAAAATTAGCTGGGCGTGGCAGCACGCACCTGTAGTTCTGGCTACTTGGGAGGCTGAGGCAGAAGGATCGCCGGAGCCCAAAAGGTCAAGGGTGTGGTGGCTGCGAGCGTGCCACTGCACTCCAGCCTGGGCACCAGAGTGCTACTCCAACTCAAAAAAAAAAAAGAAATACGCACTGAGCTTTGGGGCAAGATGGCAATGGAACAGGTCAGACTGTGAGGGTCTCCCCAAAACCAAGTGTCCAGACCAGAAAGACTCTTTGCATGAGTGGGTGTGTGCCAGTGGGTGAGTGAAAGTCCTTCTGAGGGGAGGCTTGGGTTTAGCCCCAAGGGTTCTCTTTGGAGGTGACTGCAACCCACCACCACCCTGAGACTGGAGTCCGTGGCACGCAGGATCATCTGCCATTCTCGGAGCTCTCTTGAGAGGAAGCAGCAGAGAACAGTCACCCCTCACCACCTGGTACCCGGCCCACGCCATCACCTGCAGTAGCAGACAGGACATAAGCAGGAGGATCTGAGAAGGCAGGTAGTGGAAATATGGAATAAAGTGCCAAAGCTGGTGACAAGACACAAATGTTCTCCATCTTCTCAGTACCACGACCAGGCAGAGCCTTGCATTGCCATACCCAGCTCTGCCCAGCCTCCAACTTGGGACCCAGAGGCTGTCTTCAGAGTGACAGACACCCCTCCCCGACTCTGGAACAGGCACAGACACATCAGATCTGAGTGGGAGACTTGACAGCAGCAGCAACAAGTAGGGAGCGTCAAGATCTGATCCACGCTCCTCTCACAGTAGTCTGTGGGGCATCTGTCCCATGCCAAGAGCAACCCTATCAACCTGTGCTGAGAGCAGAGGGGAGGGGCTGGAGACCAGAGCCACTCCCTAAGGCGGAGGCATGAAAGAAACTTGGAGTCCCAGAAACAACCAGAGAGTAAGGTTTTGTTTTGTTGCTGGTTAGTTTGTTGTTAGTTTTAGCTTTTTTATCTTTTCCCTTTCTGTTTTTGTACTTGCTTTGTTTCTGTTATTTTAATTTTAGATTCTATGTTTTTATATGGGTCTTTTTGAGGTAGATTTTTGTTTGTATGATTGTCCTTATGGTTTTGTTTTTTTGTTTTGTCTTTGTTTGTTTCTCTGTTTATTCATTAGTTGGTACTTCTATCTGTTTTCCCTCATCTTCTTCTCTCTCTCCACCACCCTTTTATCTTCCTCTTTCCTTTTCCCATTTTTTCACTTTTCTTATCTCATTTTGCTTTCAGGGGACATAAAGACACTCCCACTGTATGGAGAGATTGTAAGGCAGTGAGAAGTGGGTTCCAGGATGCCCACATACCTGTCAGCAGATACTGGAATCTACAGATAGTTTCTGAATCACAGTTCTTCCCTCAATTAAATCTCAAAACTGCACAAAGCACAGGCCCTCACCCCTGGCCCAGCCTCAAAATTGAACTAAACCAGAAGATCCACATGAAGAAGAATAGGAAATTGAGAAAACAGAAATAAAAGCTATAAATCTCTATCACTGAACAACAGAATTAAAGAAGAGGTTAAAAAAAAGGGGGGGGGGGAACTTACACGAATGAAGAAAAATCAAAGTAAGAGTATGAATCTCACACAGACTCATGGGATGTCAGCCACTGAGAATACAAACTCCGGAACTCAAACAATAAAAAGTCCCAGGAATGACTGGTCACAAATCCCAAACCCAGATACCAAGATATTAATAAAAATAGTAAATAGAAATGAGGAGATGCAAGAGGAAAGAATGAAGGAGTTGATAACTGAGATAACAGCAAAAAGAATACGGTAAATGAAATAAACAGCAAACTGATAAGCACGGAAAGCAGAATTAACCAAGCAGAAGAGCTTGAGGACCAAAATATGGAAACAGTCACTGAATAGTCATTCCCTCATAATAGAAAAACAGATTGAAGATCACATTGTATTGTACAAAGCAAGACTATCCGAGTAGTTCCTGTTTCAAGAATCCATGGACTAAATTAAGAGTTTTTAATGTAAAGGCAAGAAAGAGTTTGTCTTTAACAGTGATGCACCGAGTTTGTTGTTGTTGTTGCTTTAATTAGATGAAAGCCAAAAAATCTGTCAAAGTGTATATGTGTGTGAGTGTGTGTACGTGTGTGTGGTATGCTTGCTTGGCTTTCAGAAAGCTCAAAATTTGAGGCAAGCCTCAGTTGCAAAAAGAATAATTTGCTCTTTCTGCTGATATAATTTTATTTATTTATATTATTTTGGGGGATTCTAAAAGTTTTGCTTCCAAAAAATCCCATCCCATTAGAGAAGATTCACAGTGCAAAAAACAATTCTGAAAAATTTCGACATCTTCATTACATAGTTTATAGACTATAACATTAAATGCAACATAGAGCTCCTAAAATATGCACGATCATGAATAGACAAAGCCAAGGTATCGTAAACAGTAATTGTCTCCCTTTTTAACTACATTAATGTTCAATATTTCTACCTCATATTTTGATAAGTATATTTGCTAAACATTAACTTTAATTTACATATAATGGAAATATATTAGGAGTTGAAATATAAAGCTAAATATGACACTGTGCTTTTGTGAAATTATAGCAGTAATTCCTATTCTGTCCTGCCTTTTTCCTGGGAAAGAAGATGAAAAAGAATCTTACTTCTTCAGTACTAAAAGGAGCTCAAGGGAGGTTAAAAGACTTTTATCTGATATTTGAGATGGAATCAGAATGTTTTTTCAGAAGAATTGAATGTGTAAGAGATCAAATCTTGGGAAAATAGCTTTAAGTGTCCAACATTTTTACAAAAAATTAAATAATACAGTTTATGCTTATGTGATATATGAAACTAGATAAAAATAATTTTGGTGCTTATTATTATATTGAATGAGAAAAATTTAGCATGAAATTTAATAAAAACTTGCTAAAATACATGCAACATTCCTGTTTTAATTTTTACAATTATAATGAACTGTAACCCATATAAATTACTCAAGGATTACAAACTTTTCTTGTTTCTTTGTTTGTTTTTCATATAGGCTACTATAAAACTTGGCATAAATTTGTCTTTCAAGACTCTTCTGTTTCTCTTCAACACCCTACACTCCAGCCAGAATGGATCCTTTCCCATTTACATTGATTATTTCATAGCTTTGTTCCATCATCTACAAGGCCAGTTATAATCACTGTCTAATCCATAAGTCTTTTTATGGTTTTTCCCAACTAGAAGCAATATTTTCTGTCTCTGGAATTATATAATACTTTGTATTAAAAACATAAGATTCATTGGACTTTGTGAGTTCTCAAAACGTGTACAATTTAAAACACAAAGGTGCTTATGCTGTTTCCTTTCTTCATAGCTGTCAAATATCCCATTTCCCACTTGATAGTTCAAGTTCTGTTTTGTGTATCAAACATGATCCATGATCCGGTCCCAATCTGTCTCTCAACCCCTGTTACTTGCACCTTCTTCATCCATAATGCACACTCTTTCGATGAGGGAGTACTTAAACTTCTTCTGCCCCACTTTCAGTCATGCCTCTGTATCTTAGCTTTGGCGGAACATGCTTGATCCTTAAGCTCTTAGGCAAACACAGAGATTAATAAGTCAAGACAAAGTCACATGAAACCTTTATTAGTTGATATGTATTTTAACCTGTGAACACTCAATTTATAGAGCAAAACTGTAGTTTTCATAGTTTACATAAGAGTAAAAGTTAGACAGCTAATTCCATCAATGACTTATTTTCCCATGCTTGCAACCAATTGTGAAATGAGGTGTAAAACTGGATAAATTTTAATGTCCCTTGTACCTTGTAACATTCCAGATTCTCAGCTATTTTCTACATTGTTAAGAGGAGAGATTATGAGAGCAAGTGTCTAAACTGTGGAGACTGGGGGACGAGTGAAAAGAAAAGAGCCGTGCGACATTCAGACTGCTATAATTGGGAATGTCACCTATTTTTTTTTTTTTTGAGTTGGAGTCTCACTCT